>NC_056730.1:1011665928-1011875928 GCF_019279795.1 Protopterus annectens
AAAAGTCCCACCTTGGGCAATTGAAAAGGTAGCAACCCTATAATAGGTATGCGGTAGCATGACTTGGCCGACGGATGTGGGTCCCAAAACCCAATTACTTGGCTGTATTGAAGAGCCTCGGTTCCCATGTATCAGCCAGATGGGAGCAGATTTAAGAGAAACACACAAATAATATGAATAAATCACTGGACAGGCTGCCGATTCCGTACAGTCGAACGGCATGGTGACGCCTAATGGGCAGCCATTTCCGATACTGAGGGCATGTAATCCGATGTAATAGGCATCACAAGGTAATATTGTGGTCCTCGCTCCCACCCAGGGGTGTGAGTGTCAGATGCAAGCACCAAGGTCGGTGCATTTGCAAGTGCAGGAGCTAGCGGGTGTAAGGCAGTTTGGCTACCAGTATGTGAGTATTGCACTGGTAAAGCAATGTAGAGGCTAACCGAGTGTAAGAAGCTGTAACCAGAGGTTAGCATTGCTTAACACTGTGCAAACCCATGCACAACTGCTCACAACTGCTTTAATGTGCCTTACTCCCTCCGTATCCAATGGCCTTGTTCTGCCCTGCAACCAAATAAACGTCCTCTGCAAGGCTCGGAACCAGGACCCTGCACACACAGCTAATGTGATTTACCAATACGCCATGGCAGATATACAGACAATGGACAGTACCACAAACATATCATACAACGCAGTCATTCAACAGTATAGTAATGTATCCCATCATGTAGATGTATATGTGAGTGTTTATGTCCAGCATATAGGTGCATACATATATAGAGATATATCAGGAACATACCATGTGGCAACAGAGCATTACAAACGAATGAAACGGGAAACACCAGCGACGCCTGTATTATGTAGTGCTGTTGTTCTATGTAATCTCAATATTGCCTCAGACAGACATGTGTCATTCATACACGCAAACAGCTGTACATTGGCCATATACATGACTCTGTGCATGTAATGTACATTAACACAACAGTACCTGTCCAATCATTATGTGTGAACAGTATGCTTGCAAGGTGCTGTGTGCAACATCATCATCATGATAAAAATAAATGGGGTAACCATAGAGGGACCGGTAGTGTTGTGTGTACAATGGGGTCATCCTCATCACATGTACCTGGACCATTTAGGAGTGATGTGCATACCAGGATCATGCGCCTGAGGGACAGGGGTGAGGATAACAGAAGTATGTTGTGATGCATATTACAAGGGTTACATGTGTCCAGTGGGCGCGTGTGTGAAATGGACAGCTATGTATAGGGCAGATGTTGCCCTAGGAGCCGATTGGCCTTATGTTTCCATAGGGTGAGAGTTGGATGTGGAGGAAGGAGAGTAGGTATAGCTGTGGAGGATAGTTAGGGTAGTATCACAGACAAGACAGCATACAGGGTTGGTATATGACACATGTGGGGGGATACACCTTGGATGGGGATGGGTGTTTGCCATTCACAAGCCCATGGGAACAGTGGGACAGAGGTCCCAGCAATGGGCAGCCGCTGCTGCACCTAAACAGCTGCAAAGGAGGCAGTGCTGGGGGCTATCCAGGAGGGGCAGCATCACCCTGTAAATGTGACACTCTGCCCTTGAGCTTGTGTATCTGGCTTCGGAACCCCTTAGTGAGCCCCCAATGCAACACATCTGGGACCGCACGACAGCAGACATGTACCTGTTTGGTCCTGCTCCCAGGGGGGGACATGCCCCATCCTCAGTGGTGGTACTACCAGAAGGGGGTGCAGAGCCAATAGAGGTTGATGTCCAAGGCTGTGCTCCAGATGTGCTGGTGCCTTGTGCCATGGTCAGCTGAAGTGGGACAGGAGATTCTGCCGGGACCTCCCAACCCATTCAGCCTATGGTGTTGCAGTTTAAACCCACATATGGCTTAGTGATAGACAACAGCATACAGGATTGCCTACAACAGTATGCATAGATATCACCATCAACCCCACACAACAGATGGTATACATTTGCAGAGGGAGCACAACACATGCATATATACTGCATGCCATCTGTACAATGTGTAGTAGACGTGTGACCGCAGCTATGAACATTTGTCCATTATTGGCTTGTCATTGGGAACCCCAGACAGTGTCTGTCATACCACTGTTTCATGTGACATATGTCCAGTCAGTGATGCGATGGCAGTAACACATCCCTATCATCATGTACTGTCTGAAATCCTCACACTATGCTCCTGCTGTGCACAGATGTGTGTTCAGTGTGTAACACAGGAAACAAATGGTTCCACACACTGACCAGTTCACAGATGGCCCTACAGATGGGGGTACCTCATGAACAGAGTACTGTCATGTTTGTACTAAAACATGCAGAATAGCCATTACTACATACATGTTAAACAGACAGTAGTCTCAATGCAACATAGCTACACTTACATGCTGTAGTCATGTGTGGCAAATCAGCCTCCTGTCTTTAGGCTATTTCTTACTGTGTATGATATTTAAGGTACATCCAGATATCATCTGTGATGTCGTTTCAGAACACCACATCCAGGTACCACTCACAGCGACTGTCATGGCCAAATACCAACATGTTTTTCCTAGATAGTGTACTGTGTTTATCATGCAAATGGCTATGGGAACACCATCAAAGCTGTTCCACATGCAATCAGCTAGAGGAGGACTGCAATAGGCGCAGAGGCCATCACCTGATCATGTTCATCACTTACAATACACATGCTGCTGTTGAGCAGGTGTACACCTCCACATCCACCAGAGAGTGTGTGGGTGGGACAGGCAAAGTACACCAGAGAAGGGCTTGGAGACTTAACCCTAAGCATCGTCTGCCACATGCCTAACAGTACAGGGGTCAAACCCCTGACTGACTAGTCATTACTATTGCATGTGCATGATGTTACTACATGTGTCACAAAGCCAACATGTTGCTGTGCTGTAGGAACATATATGTGTATAGGTGAGAGACATCTGCAACAGAGATATAGTAGACATACATTAGGTGTGGCACACATGGCTGTCCATGTGAACAGATGTCATTGTCACCACAACCACACTCTCTAATGGACTCGCATTGACACTCTTTGCCAGGGCCACAAATACACAACCTAACTACTTAGTTTGCCACACTGCAGTAATGCACAGGACTACATGCACCACAGGGGATATCTGCAGGTTGTATGGGCTAGGAAATGTGAAAGTGTTTGACATCTGTTGGTATGCCAATGAGGGTTATACTGGGAGTGACTGTGGTTGGGAGCATCATAACCCACATGCATACACAAGGTGCCAGTACTGACAGGCATGTATGCATTGCTTCATGGGTGTGTAGTGGTTAGCTGTGCAAGATGGCTGTACAAGGCTGGGTGAGGGGTAATCCTTGGCATTGCATCACCCGACAATGGTGTGCAGTGCAGTACAGGGGTGTAGCATCTGCAATGTCCCACACAGATGGGTACTGCATGATCTGCCCTGACATCCTGGTTAACAATGTGTATGGCCATAGCTTTGCAATGCATGCCATGTCTGTGTTTGACAGTCCTTCACATGGACATTGCCTGGGATGTGCATGTCCCACAATACTGTACAGTGGCATGTACAGGTGTACCTCGTTTGGCAGGCACATGTTGTGTACACAGACTATTATCCCCCGATATGCCAATACTGGCCTGGTGCCTGCTTATAGTGAGCAGGTCGACCCTGCACCTGCATTGATAGTATGATACAGGTATTCCCTGGTGTTATTGGCATTGTCCATACAGGGCACATGTGTACGGCATTGTATGGCCTCTGTGGATCACAGTTGATGGCACCATATATGTTGCAGGCATCCAGTGGGGAACATAGTGAAGGCACAATATCTGCAAATATGTGCCTATTGTACCGCTGTACAGGGTGCCATGTCTTCTGCAGCCCACTACATTCACACCATGCCTACTATCTGTCATCAATGTGCATGGTACTAGCAACATAGCGGGATATCCTAGGCAAGTGTGTTTGTGCATGGCACATGGGTGCAGGACATATCCTGGGTACTAGTAAGGTTGCATACTTTGTTCACCAGGACTTCTGCCAGATGTAGGGGTATGGCTTGCCAACACAGTTCCGTGGCTGACTGACAGCTGTACTCCTCATAAGATAGACACCATATAGGAAAACGACAAATTCCGGTCCCCCAACATATCCAGTGGTTAGACACTCAAAGCCACCTCTACACAGGCTCTGACAGCCAAACACGCACACTTGCCCTGTCCTGTATATGAACCCCTACCTACCGTATCACACTGCAGCAATATGCTTTTAGGGCACATGCTATGGCTAATACTGGGTTACAGCACACCTACAGCTGTATACCTAGGTGGGTAACAACAGCAGGATTGACAAAGGTAGTCATGTGATTTGTACAGAGTGCATACTCTACAAAGCACTGTACTTGTCTCACGCAGGCAGACACACACACACACACACACACACACACATGCACACAGACACACACACACACACACACACACACACACACACACACACACACACACACACACAGTTGGCAAGTCTTGGATTAGAACACCGACCTAACTACTTTATCATACTACAGCATTATGCAGTTAGAGAACACGCTACCGAGATTACTGGGTCACAGCACTCCCAGAGGTGTATTTCTTGGTGGGTGACATCTTCAGCCTTGCCAAAGGTAGGTATAGGAATTGTATGGAGTGTGAGCAGTCTAAAAGCATTATTCAGTCCTCAGGCAGACGAGGACAAACACACACACACACACACACACACACACACACACACACACACTTGGCAAGTCTGGGATTAGAACACCGACCTAACTACTTTATCACACTACAGCATTATGCAGATACAGAATGGGCTACTGAGATTACCGGGTTGCAGCACTCCCAGAGGTGTATTTCTAGGTGGGTGACATCATCAGCCTTGCCAAAGGTGGGTATAGGAATTGTATGGAGTGTGAGCAGTCTGAAAGCATTATTCAATCTTCAGGCAGATGGGGACAAGCACACACACACACACTTGGCAAGTCTGGGATTAGAACACCGATCTAACTATTTTATCACACTACAGCATTATGCAGTTACAGAATGCCCTACCAAGATTACTGGGTCACAGCACTCCAAGAGATGTATTTCTAGGTGGGTGACATCATTAACCTTGCCAAAGGTGAGTATAGGAATTGTATGGAGTGTGAGCAGTCTAAAAGCATTATTCAGTCCTCAGGCAGATGGGGACAAACATACACACACACACACACACACACACACACACACACACACACACACACACACACACACACACTTGGCAAGTCTGTGATTAGAACACTGACCTAACTACTTTACCACACTACAGCATTACGCAGTTACAGAACACGCTACCAAGATTATTGGGTCACAGGACTCCCAGAGGTGTATTTCTAGGTGGGTGACATCATCAGCCTTGCCAAAGCTAGGTATAGGAATTGTATGAAGTGTGAGCAGTCTAAAAGCATTTTTCAATCCTCAGGCAGATGGGGCAAACACACAAACACACACACTTGGCATGTCTGGGATTAGAAGACCAACCTAAGTACTTTCTCACACTACAGCATTACGCAGTTACAGAACATGCTACCAAGATTACTGGGTCACAGCACTCCCAGAGGTGTATTTCTAGGTGGGTGACATCATCAGCCTTGTCAAAGTTGGGTATAGGAATTGTATGGAGTGTGAGCAGTCTAAAAGCATTATTCAGTCCTCAGGTAGATGGGGACAAGCACACACACTTGGCAAGTCTGGGATTAGAACACCGACCTAACTACTTTATCACACTACAGCATTATGCAGTTACAGAACACGCTACCAGGATACTGGGTCACAACGTTCACAGAGGTGTATTTCTAGGTGGGTGACATCATCATCCTTGCCAAAGATGGGTATAGGAAATCTATGGAGTGTGAGCAGTCTAAAAGCATTACTCAGTCCTCAGGCACACGGAGACAAACACACACACACCAGTGGTGGGAACAGAACACCTGCCTATCTACAGATCACTATTACAATACTACATAGTTACGAGTCGTGCCACACAGACTACACATATCAAGGCTGTCATTATGACCTTCTAGGAATGCGGACATCAACAGGGATGCTGGCAGTTAAGATGTACATACCTGTGAACCTGTGTGTTTAAAGTAGGAATCCATCCTGACCTGGGGTATGCCCATCTGTGGAATGGATGACTACTATCACTATACAGGCTTACAGTGGCCATGCCCATACACATAGAGGCACATAACCGACACAAGGTGTCACTGGGCATGCTCACACACTTAGTAGCACAGGGCTGTTCGGAATGCACTATGTGTCCATCTACACAAGGTTACACTGGGCATGCACATACACTTAGTAGCACAGGGCTGTCTGGGATGAACTCTGATTCTTAAACACAGAAGGCCACAGTGGCCATGCTATTACAGTTAGACATAAAGAACACATTGTAATGGACTCTGGTGTTAGTAGTTGTCATTGCTAGCAGGATTGCTGCACTACATATATCTGACACCAGTCTTATGCACAATGTCTGCTGCTGTCCGTCACCTTAGATGTACCATTCTATACCAAGCACAATGCTACCACTTGCAGTGATGTCTTGCTAGGAGTGGCAACTGATTGACCAACACAATGAACCAATGTCCTGCTGTAATTACGAGGTTGTCCAGTGTTTGTCATTCTGGGATGACATGACTGAAAGTAGACAGACCTTTGTCACATATCACATGCATCCATGATTCAAGGGAGTGGAGATAATACCTAAGTCACAATCGCCCATATAGTGCCATTCCAAGGCAAATGTCCTAAACACAGGGTAACACCATGACATCTAGAGGACAACTGCATTGTATGCTTATGCTAACCAATGCTAGATGTGTAGCGTCCGTAATCACAGCTGCTCACTGTAGATCCAACAATGGGGAGTACTGACATCTGTGCAGTGAGGAACACCTGGCTGAAGGATCTGTAGTGCACAATAGCACTACCACCATATACCTCAGAACCAGATATGTGGGCCATAACACAGGTACGGACCACTCCAGGTGGTGGTGTCCTCACATACATAAAAGCCACTCACATGTACTGACCAGTATTCCCAGAAAAGGCATCACAGATGAGTCACGTGCAGGACACAGTGTCAAAAGCTGCATTCCAGGATGTAACCATCAGACACCAACATGCCCTCGGATCACCAACACACATCCATACATGTTGTAGGACATATAATAGTACACCACCATGTGACCTTTGACCAGTGGACTGTACCAAGCTCTACATCAACTGTGCAGAGTACCCATGCACTGACACAGTTGTATCATGTGTTATGCAATGCAGTGATACCACTGTCTGTAACCATGTCAGTTGTACACATACCAGAGGCCCTTGGTTATTTACAGCATTAACAGATGACTGTTGCTGTACACTAGTAAACACCCTCATGTTTGGATATGACATACATGTACCTGCCCTGGATATGTACATCCCACACACATACAACATATATGTAAATAGCATAGCTGTTGTTGTCCTTTGAGCAGACAGGTGGCTACAGCCATTAAACACATGCACATGGAATGTAGGTCCATGGCTGCTGAATGCTAACAGTACATAAGGTGTGATATCAGTGGTAACATTCCCTCTGTACTGGTCACCCATTACACCTATTATATCATACAACAGTCCATGTGTCATGTATGTCATTACACATGTCCACCAATTGCAATGCCTACAAACATGCTCAAATGACAGGACTGTAGGACCTACACACATGTACATGTAGTGGAGTGCATTCAGATACCATGCGTGTGCAGTTGCTGATGTATGCAGGTGACATGTGTCTTAGTACATCGTGCAGTTGCAATGCAGCCTCAACATTGCCAACTGTATTTGGTGATATGCTGAAAGTACGGAAAGATGCACCTCAGGTATGGACAGATGTGTGGACATTAAGTGGTGGGGCATCTTTGCAGATGGATGTTTGCTGAGGACAGCTCACAGGTGTGTCATAAGCGGTCCTACAATAACCTGTGTAACCGCTAAGCAATGGTTTTGTTAATTGAAGGGCAACACACACAACATAGACAGCAGTCAGGGTGACACCGAAGGTAAATCACTTGACACCTGTAACAGTTAAGACCTCCTGTGTGCATATATCAACACAGTTGCCAAAGGAAGCATCAGTACACTTTGTAATGTGTGCAATACTGCTGTAAGTCTGTCATACATATCATGAGATGGGCAGGTGCTTGATTCACAGTACTGGCATGTGTGGTTGCGTGTGTGTCCATATATGTCATGTATGGTGGGGGATACATCTCAATTGTTATTCACTCTCCTGTACACTGTTGTAGACATCTGTACAGACTGCAATGCAGAAAGCAGGACATAAGCAGGGGTGTGTATCTCACACATGTGAGGTATCTGTATGTGCATGACATAGGTGTATTCAATAGTGAATGCCACAGTGTGTGTGTGTGTGTGTGTGTGTGTGTGTGTGTGTGTGTGTGTGTGTGTGTGTGTGTGTGTGTGTGTGTGTATGTATGGCTGTCTGGTCCCTGGAGTGAGGATGTATGCTACCATAGTGAACTGATAAGACCCCTCCCCCCATCCCGACGATGCAATCTACTATCCGTGTTGATGTCCCCAATCTTAGGCCATACTGACTACCTGTACATGTGTATTCCCTGTGGCGCATTATATAGGTGCACAGTACTGTAATGATGATTTACACATAGGCAGGGGTCCTCACCTCAACACTAGCAACTGTGTGAGTGTGTGTTACTGTGTCAGTGAATCCGTGAGTGTGTGGGTGTGTTACTGTGTCACTGAATACATGTGTGTCAATACCTGAGTGTGTGGGTGCAGTTGTGTGTTCGCATCCTGTCATGGGAACGTGTATTACTGCTTCCCAATGAGGCATCACACTTCTCACTGGCCTCTACCCTTGTCATCATCCATACCGCTCACTTACCTCACCACTCCATGTAACTGTACCTGTGATGTCACCCAGTATGGATGTCATGTCTGTAGCCACAGTAGCTTAATACACAGCTATCATGCTCTTGGATCAGTAGACGTTTGGAATGTGGGACATTCTAACTGTGATGTGGAAGCTACAAGGTGCATGCTGATATTTTCATACATACCTGTGAGTAGTCCACATTTACATATGGGACACTAACTGCAAACACTGTCATGCACCGGCACATGCAATTAGACCTAAAGGAGGAAAGCAGAACAACATGACCACCATACAGTTACTGTTGTTACACAAGACACATACTGTTAACAGTACGAAATGCATTGTACACCTGTACTACATGGTATGTCTGCTGCCTGTCAACAGTACACAACAATTGTAATCTACAATTATCTTCCTAGTCTGTTCACCCTGTGCATCAGACCATATGAGCATGTCCCTGCACAGATGGTGTGGATGACAGGGATGCGGCACAGGCATCATCATATGCACAGGGTGATAATGTTTGCCAGAGGCCTAGGCTGCACCATTGGATGACATCATGTGTGTGGGTTAGGGCCTTTGATCTAATTGGGTGTGTGTGGATGTTATGCATGTGTGTGTTGCAGTGCCCTACATATGTTTCCAGTGTGTGCATGTATGTATGCACACAGGTCTGGCATGTGTCTGGCCTACATAGGGGTATTATTGACAGCTGCGGACTGTACAGGCCAGATTTTGCAGTTCACACTGTCTGGTCATGGCCACATGACCTGTGCCTGCCAGGGGTTGCACGGGCACTACCAGGCAGAGATGCAGACTGAGTACTGTCTGATGACACATGTCCACTGGAACCGTGTCCCTGTTGAGACCATCCAGGGCCACATGCATGTGGCCTGCTGTGTCATGGTGTAGACAGCACAGCACCAGCTGCACTGCTGCTGCTACCACCACTATGGGAGTGGGCATGTGAGGTAGCTCATTCACATAGACCTGAAACAGGTGATGTAGCAGGCCTACATCCACGTGCCCGATGCCTCACTCCTACCAGATGTTCCAACACAGACAGCTCACGCTCACGGATTGTCATGCCACGGTCAAGAACTCCAACTATGTCACCCAATCGTCTATCCAAAGATTCAGCAATCTGCTGTTGAGCATTTACCATTGCCTGGATGTTGTTGTTTAAAGAAAGGACAGCAGCCCTCTGAGGCCTCTGATCCTCTCTGTTGTGCCATTCAGCATGTGCCTGTGCCTCCATTGCAGCGTGAAAAATGTGTCTGGTGACACCAGCTGCTGCACTCTGTCTTGCAGGGGCATGTTGGCTAGAGGTCCTCCTACGAGCAGCACTGGCCACGTGCCTGTGTGGGGCATCACCAGTCAGTTGGCTATCATCATGGTGTGCAGGCACACCTTCCATAGCCCCCGCACTTTCATGTTCCAAGCTACCACATGCCAACTGTCCTTCCTCTATGGCCACTGGTGATGGGGTATGTGTAGGCATGAGAACTGTGTGTGGGTATGAGGGGAATATAGGTGGAATGGCAACCAATGACACAGATTCAGCCCCTGACAACCCTGCCTGTGCCTCAATCATATGTTCATCATCACTGCTAGAGTCTGTGGGGACATTAACATCAGATAGACAGCAGGAGGGTAATGCACCTACATCACCTGTGGGGGGCAGAAAAGAACTGTGCATTACAATCTATGCAATAGACACACACACACACACAGACACATACACACACACACACACAGACACACACACACACAGACACACACACAGACACATACAGACAGACAGACACACACAGACACACACACACACAGACACACAAACGGACAAATGCAATGGCACCCAACATGCATGTGATATGACAGAAGGCATGCAACATGCATGTGATATGGCAGATGGCATGCAGCTCAGACAATAATAGTGGTAGTTATCATACATCCCTTGGATGCACACAACAGCATGCATGTGTCATAGCAGAAGGCATGCAAATTACACAATCATAGTAGTAGTTAGCATACATCCCTGTGTTACACCATGTAGACTAGCACAGGTTAACAGTACACCTGCCTGATGTGTGGCATATGACCTTGACAATCACATGTAGTATGACATGTGATCTGCTGATGTGTGCAATGACATGCATACATGTTTAACACAACGGTGTCCTGTCAAATATACAGTGGGGTAATGGTGTCCCAATGCAGTGTTGTCTGTCCGCCCTACAGATATACTGCACATTTAGCTGATGTGCATGGCCATTGCAGGGAATCATGAGGCATCTCTATTGCTATACAGTGTGAGTTAAAGACACAGTTCATAGCCATGACTGTGTTCAGATACAGTACATATATACTGTGGAATGTGACCCACATCACTGAGCTGTATACACACTAAACCATGATGTGGAACGTGTGACACAGGTCACTGAAGGGTATACGGATGACACCCCTGCACATCTGCAACCATATTGCTGCTGCCTGGCAACTATGGCCAGACATGGCAAACTCATCGGTACACCATGTCCCACATGACATCTGTGTACCACACACACACACACACAGACACACACACACACACACACACACACACACACACACACACACACACACACACGAGGAGCAAGAGTGACATTGATGTCCAACACCAGCAAGGGGAATGTGCTGTATCTTTGGGCTGATGTGGATACTGTACAGGTGACTGCTGTTATGTCGTGACACACTCAAGATGTTCAACACATCTTATGTGATGGATTGAGGTCACGCCTACACAAGATGTGCACAGGCCTGTAGGATTTCTAGTGTTCCACATCTACAATATAACCATTACACAAAGGCCATAGCTGGACCATGTGGAGCCAATGTATGACAGGGTGTACACACAAGCACATCATGTTTACTGTGTGTGTTGCTTCATGTCTCTGGCCATCCTCCATGGCCCTGTGTGTACATGTATTGGCTAAATGATTGTGACGGGCATCTATTTCACATGTCTGTGTTGCCCCATATGACATACAACCATAGATGTCATATGCTCCACTGACGACAGGGTTATGCAGACAAAGCGTGGTATGTTTGGTATGTGGGATATGTTTTTCAGGAGAGTTAGGCAGTGTTGCAGCCAGCCCACTAGATGTCATGGACATGTCAGATAGCACATCACATTGTGTGACATTCATAGCAGGGGTATGATCCACACTGGTGAATCCTGTGGGCTGGCCATACTCCAGCTCACTGTGTAGTACTGTTTGTATTCCCACATGTGTAATTCTAATCTGTAGTACATGTCCCTACAGTGAACAGCACCTCCACCATTGTATGCACAGCTGTCCACACATCTGACAATGACAGTTTGTGAGGATTCATGTCGGTGTTTCACATAGTTTGCAAGTATTGCACATGGGTAGCCATTGTGATGCATTGCAGGTCCGACCTGTATATTGTGACAGGACCATACATTATGTGTACATGTGGTAAATGGCCACATGGCAGATAGATCTGTGCATTAACATGCCTGATAAATAATAACAGTCTCACCTGCAACCAGCTGCTGTAACAGCGGAATGCCACAGGTACCTAAATAGGAGTAACACAGCAGTATGATCATTATCCACACCTGTATGATAGCAACAGGGTGCAATGTGCATGTTAACACATATAACAGTACAATAGACTATACTATGGAGTATGCACATGTGTGCATACACAGAGTAGCATACTATAGTATGCAACATGTGTGTATACATGCCTTGCATATGATGTTACATTACATATTGTACAGTAACACATGTAACTATATGGAATATAGTTGTTATAGGTGCAGTAGTGACTTTCCAGGCAACTCCAGGCTCGGTGGTTGAGAGACACTCACCTCCACAATATCGGCTAAGGCTTGTGGATGTTGTTCTCAGGTGTCCCCAGGTTGGTCAGTAGCTCCTTGGTATGTGTTAGTGGGGGCTGGGTTGGTGGCCCATCACCTGTTGCACCTTTTTCCCTGGTGACTGCATTCACTCGCTGTTTTGCCCGTCTAATGAGGTCTGTACAGTGTCTGCGCACCTGCTGGTATGTGTGGTTGTGGCCACCCACATCATTAACCCTCCTGCGAAGTTCTTTCCACAGGGCATCGAACAGGACATCATGATTGTCATGTAGGTATGGGTTGAGGGCGCCATCCTCCAAGTGGATATAAGGTGGTAGCCTTGCACGCGGCATACCTGGAAGACATAATGATGGAGACAGGTCACAGTAACTCACAGAGACGTACAGGGCTACAGCTGAACATACATGTGTATCACATTTATTATGATTAAATAGTTGTCTTTGCAAATGTACATGACACTGACACAACTGACATGTTTGTGTCACACACATTTGACACTCAATGGTGATTGGATATTATCACGTATATGTGTGTGTGTGTCACCTGATTACATTGCTCATATTCCATGTGGATGCTGTCTTGATGTGGGCATGTCTGTTTGCCTGTACTGGTGTTCTTACTTATCAGCACATGGTTGGATGTGTCCACATTAATGCAATCGACCTTGATGCTGTGTATATGTCACATATAAAGACTTACACTGTCTTAATGAACATGACCTGTGACCCTGCAGACTTGCTCATGGAAGGTTTTACATGTATGTGTTTTGCCATATACATCTACATGGCACTGTACAGCAGTTCAACATCCTACCATGTATCACCAGTGTTGCACATGTGATACACATAGGACACTGGCTAGCCAGATGGTATTTACAGGGATGGATATCAACTATAGCATGTACAGTCAAAGTCAACTAGTAGGCTATATGCCCTGGGCCATGCATGACTCTAGGATAAAAGATTACCTAGCTGTAGCCGACAGGTGGGTTTCTGGGGCCAGGTGGAGCAGTGCCACATAACTGATCCACAGGGTTAATGATACATTTACCATGTGGACCTCACACCATGTCTGAGAGGGGGGCAATGTGCAGCTTTGCTGGACAGGAATGCATAGTATGGCAAGAGTATGTAAAGTGTATGGGACAAGGATCTGTCCAGCATGTGGTGATCCTAGTACTAGGAAGGTGGATGTCCATGAAGTATGTGTTTGATATCAGGATGTGTACGTGTAGCATGTCCAACATCACATAGTGGAGATGGGGATTGGGAAGGTTGGTGTAGGCCATCTGAACATGGCCAATACCCCTTAAAGGAAATATGTGATCTAATATGGGTCACTTGACTGTTGAGTATGGCTGGACAATGATCTTTGTATTCATGGATGACACCCTGTCATGATTAGCGTTGCCACATATGACTACCTGACAGATGTGGTGATGTTAACTATCACAGGAAAGACAACTGCCCAGCTGCATCCCTTACACACAATGTCCATTATGTTGACCGCTGCCTAGGTGGTAGTTCATGGGTACAGGGTTATTAACATAGGGGTGACAATGCAATATGTAGCTGTCAAATTGTGCCCATATGTCACACACCTCACCCACAAAGCCCCTTCTGTATGTTGTCCACAACACTCTGAGTCAGCTATTGCTCCTAGGTCATAGTCCTTTGCATACTTCAATAGGCAGATGCCTTCTGTTAGTCTGTGTGGTATAGACTACAATGAGGTGGAGTACAATGAATTAACCCTGTCTTACTGTAGCTGGAACTGCTGTGATGTGCATGTATTATTCAGACACCTTCTGTAGTGTTGGTTCTGCAAGCAGTCCCATAGCAAAACTCTCCTGTGACATAGGAATGTACATCTAGTATACTGATTGTAGGTGGAACACAGTATGGGTGATGATGTCCTATGATCTGGCAAGGTTATAATATGCAGTGTGAAATCAACCTTACTGTCATCTACATCTGTACTGCTGACATTAAATAAGTTGATCAAGGTTCATGGCCTTTCAGACCAGACTCAGCAGGGTAGTAGTGCAGTACTTCCCATTATCACTGGTGTCTCCCCCTTTGTGGGTTGTGATACCTGTTGGTGTGCACCATTCAGTGTGTACACAGCCTGACATGAAGTTATGTTTTACATGATGTATATGTGGAGAGCAACTTGTTTTGCCATGTGTATGTTACAACCTGGGATGTGGAGAGGTCCCATGCAGCCTGACTGCAGCTTGTACCTGCATAGTTGTGGTTACAGGGGCTCTGTAGTGTACATGGATATATGATTGTCTACCTGTTGGGGAAGAAAGTGTGTTTATTTTATCCAAGACCCTACCTGGATTGCTTATTCATGCTCAGCACTTGTTCAGAACTTGTAAGCACTACGTAAGCTATTAATTACTATAGCACTCAATCTTCCTCATTACTTAGAGGTAAACAGTTTTTGTATATACTTTTCTCACTTGCTTAGAGTAAAACCACTCTTGTACTCACTTTCCTCACTTATCTAGGGGAAAATAGTTTTATATTCAGGCATGTCCAAGGGTTAGCTCCCAGTGTTCTCTCCTGTCTATCTGATGAATCTGGACATCTTGAGGCAATGTAGAAATTGCCTCATGTACACAGACAACCCTCTCCACCTACCACTCAACACTACAACCTGTGAGAGATGCACTTATCTAGTCAAACTGGAGGTAAAGCTCTCTCCAACCAAGACTGAACCTGACAGTCATGTGGAGAAGGTAAACATTTGCACCACACCACACTCATCACATAGTCTCACGAAATCTACACCACCATAATCCACACATAGTAACACAAAAACATTTGCGGAGGCTCTCAATAATAATCTGTCTAAGCAACAGAGACCTCCAAAGTGGAAACGCAAGCAGCCTCCATCCCCCAACACAACCCCAATGGCACACAGCCCACAGACTCAGTGTGCCACTCAACCACAGCCAATAAAGCAAATCAACGTACCCAACACACTAGTCATAGGTGACTCTATAGTCAGGCACACTGATATCCCACTCACCAGGCTAAACAAGGAGAAGGTTACTGTCAGCTGCCTGTCGGGTACCAGGATCCGCCACATAACCCATGCACTCAGGTCACTACACAACAAGTACAGATATGACTCTGTCATTGTCCATGTTGGTGTGAATTACCTGAGATGTACCTCCCTGGACTACATGAAAAGAGACATGGAAGAGCTCTCCGATCTTGTAGCCCAGACAGGTATGACCCTAGCCCTGAGTAGCAATCTGCCATTGCCCAGAATGATACCGCAGTATGAGGACAAAATGATTGACTTCAACAATTGTCTAAGCTTCTGGTGTCATTCTAAGGGGATCTAGTATCTGTCTGCTTGGGATGACATGGTCGACAGACCATGATGCTTTGCCACAGATAGCCTGCACCTGTCACCCCTGGGATTCCGGAAACTGGCTAAGGATCCTGCTACCCCTATAGTGCCTTCTGTAGGCACGGTTCAAATAACATATTCATCACCATAACAGGAACAGGCAAGCACAAACTGAGGGTAATGCTACTCAATGCTGGAAATATAGATCTCAAAATGCACTCATTCGAGGCACTCCTTGTAATGGAGAACATCAATATCTGTGCAGTGACTGAGACCTGGTTCAAAGCTCCAGAGAGCACCCCTGCACTACCAGGCTATAATGCATACGACACTTTTCAGCCATTGGGTTGGGAGGGTGGCCTAATGGTTAAGGTGTTTGCCTTACAAACACAACCTGCATGATTTGAGTCTCACAAGTGATAATTGGCTAGGCTTAAAATGGTTCAAAAGGGCAGTTAGCCTAGTACTAATCTATGAACCTCTGAACCTGGACCGAAACACCCAAGGTGGAGGTGTGTCCATATTCATTAAGGATATCCACCCCTCCAGGCTAGTTGCTTAGCACAATGCATCCGAGGTTATCCAAGTGCAACTACCTCTGGACTAAACTGCAATCCAAATCATAGCTTGCTACAGATTCCCCACCATGCCCCAAGATTCCCACTCCTCTTTTCTTGATGTACTGGAAATTATTAGGGTTCAACCAAACACCCTACTAATGGGTGACTTCACCTACTCCACCATTAACTGGGAAGACTACTTGTGCACCAACTCATTAGCTCAACGCTTTCTGGAATTCATAAACTCCAATGCCCTGGATCAACTTATCCACACACCCACCAGGGGGAACAATATCATAGACCTAGGCATTACCAACATGAGTGACCGGTGTTCCATACCTGAAGTCAACTCCTCATTCGTCTGATCCGACCATAAGCTAAACACCCTTGATATCCACATCCCTCCTCCACCCCCCATTAAGGAAACCACAGTATAATATTTCTACAAAGCCAACTTCATGCTTCTTAAGACAGAAGTGGTGAACTTCATGACACCCATGCAGATGGACAATACAGTTGCAACTGCTGAATCCTACACAAATGCACTCTATAAGCACTTACACGAGTGCAGGGATCATGCTATCCCAAACAGAACCAAGACGCTATCTTCCAAAATAAGGATGCTAATCTGGTGGTCCCCTGCCATAAACAAACTGTACAACAGAAGGAAGAAACTGTTGCAAAAGAGAGTACAATCCCATGAGTGGAGGAGCTCCCTGGTCAGCCTCAGTAAGAAGCTGAGATCTTTTATAAGATCCACCAAAGCTAGCTACGGAAACAAAATAGACACTAATTCCAACGACAACCACAAAGCATTCTATAGCTATGTCAAATATCTCGATGCCAACACCCAGATCTTCCCTGAGTTACAGCACAAAGGCAAGAACATTACAGAACCAACTGATATTGCCAACATCCTGGCAGATAGGTTCAGTGCTACCTTTCCTCCCTCTCACCCTCTAAAGGGCCCATATCTATACAGTAAGAATGAAGAGTCCCTGTAATCACAACTACACAGGTAAAAGTTGCACTCTCTAAAGCCAATATCACAGCATCCATGGGAATCAGACAACATCCCAGGCTGCGTTTTACATGAACTTCAGAATGAACTGGCTCCCCATCTACACACTATGTTCAATAATAGCCTCGCATCAGGCTTTGTGCCCCCTGAATGGTGCACAGCAACAGTTATCCCACTCCACAAAGGTGGCACCAACATGGAACACAGGACCTATTGCTCTATAAGCCTGACTAGCTTGGTCTGAAAGGCTATGGAGCACATCATCATGGATCTCACTCACAGAGACAACTGGGTACCTCCAAACCTTTGACCCCTCCCAGTTTGGCTTTGTTAAGGGCAGACCATGCCTCCTAAACCTGGTGGACTTCTTTGAGACAGTTACCAAGGCATTAGATGAGGGTAAGGAGGTCAACACAGCCTACCTTGATCTCTCAAAGGCTTTCAACACCATTCCCCATTCTGGTATTATCGACATACCCATCCACCTGAACATTAACCCGTACGTCATGAGATGGTTTGCAAAGTGGCTCACGGACAGAACACACACAGTGGGGGTTGCATACCCTAGGTCCGACTGTAAACCAGTTACAAGTGTCATCCCCCAGGGCTCAGTCCTAGGACCCCTCGGTATATACTTCTATGGCACAGGAGGACTTTGGCTGAAAAGGTTTGCAGACAACTGCAAACTAGGGGCCATAATTGTTTCCCCAGCTGATACAGACACCCTCCAGAAGGGCACACTGAGACAGATATCTGGTGTCAACATCATGGCCTCAAGCTGAATGCCAAAAAGTGCATAGTCATCCCCTTTTAATAAAACTAATTACTCGCGGACTACCACATAGGTGCTAGTCCCCTACATACAGAAAAGGTAATAAGGGATCTGGGAACTCAAGTAGATAGCAATCTCTTCTTGGATAACCATAATGCCAAGGTGGTTAGAATATCCTTCTACATGGCCCCCCTAATCTCAAATGGGTTTGCATCCAGAACAAAGGAGGCCATTGTGCCTCTCTACTCATGACGTATTAGACCCATTAAAGGATACAACACCCCATTTGGGATGTACCTTACAAGACAACTGCAACAGCTTGAAAGACCATAACAGTACCACACCAAGAGGATTACTGACCTCAAACAGATGATCTATGCAGCCCAACTAAAGAAAATCCAGCTGTACTCGGCTGCATACCACGTACTCACAGGTGATCTCTGCTTGACATACAAGGTCCATGTCCAATCCAGTATTGCTGGATATGCTCCACCTAAACAAAAGCTCCTGAGAGCCACATGCTCTAGGGATATACACCCAACCAGAACAATAAATAGGACGTGCTGGAGGGATAGATTCCTGACCTGGAGACTCCCCATGCTTTGGAACATGATTCCAATGTACATCAGGCAGGGCCCCTCACTAGCACTCTTCAAGAGAAACCTTGACGGGTGGATGGGAGACAGACATGTACCCCGGGGATCACTGCAGTGGCACTGCTGGACAGAGGCACAGGGAACTAATGGCTCTGCTGTTCAGAGGCACAGGGAACTTACATAAGGGGGTGGCGGAAGCCAACACACTCTAGCTAGAGTTATAAATACCCTTGGGCAAACAGCCTAGTACCTACCTTTGAACTTATTATATGTCTTATGTGCATGGATAGTTAACTAGCTCTTCCATTTTACCTTGCTATCATGCTAATAAACAAGTCATACGTATCCTGTTATTGTGTATTGTAAATGCCAATAGACATAACTAATGTTTGCCTAACATAACAGTAATGCTATGTAAAATGTAATACATATCTGCCTACAACACTGTACATTACACAGTTATTGGCACACTATCCCACAATGCAAATCATAATTGCACAGTAGGCCAACCTTCGACATGTTATTCTCAGTAATACACCCATACATATGCCTACTGTTACAATATATCAACATATACTATCCCCTGTTATAGAACGTACTTGTTGGACCAACCCTGCCACTGACAGTGGCTGGTGAGGAATTGTTGGGTTCAAAGCCCTTATATAGCATCCCTTGTGGTGTATGCGGTGTTTGCCTTGTGACCTACAGTAGCACACACTTAAATACTACAAGCGTTACTATGCTCAACAATACATCACTACAAGATAACTGTATCCACTATATGCATTGCGTACACTTTAATTATTACAGAACAGGTACTACATACACAGACATACTGAGTGTTCTACATACCTTATTAGTAACCCGAGGTGTCGACTGTTATTTCAATCCTTTTCAGTTTGTGTTTCAATCTTCTTTGTAATGTTCTGCTAGTATATACAGATGGTTTGAATGTGTGATAAGCCATCCTTTTATAGTTAAATATCGGTAACATGTGCTATCCTGACCACCAATTGGTGTTCCAAAGTAGTTAATTAGATGCACATCAGCTGTGCAGCTACCCCATTAGCCAATACCATGGCAACAGTGGTGTATAATTGAGTACTCCACTTGGACGTTGTCCCTTTGCCTTACTTTTGAGGAAGATGGCCTGGATGTGTTGTTTGTGATGTATTTCAACAACTATATGGAGACAGACAGAGATATATTAGCGTCATGACTCCCATGGATTGTGTGTAATGGCTAGAAAATGTTGGTCTACATGTCAGTACAGCTGTTATATTTCAGAACATTGCTACTTATGCAGGGTTTGTTTGTACCTGATACTTCTGCAAATGTTTCAGTCTGGCAAGGATGTTTGAGCAGCTCAAGGCTGTATGGCTATGCATGAAATGTTAGGTGGGTTACAGTGTGCTCACCAGACATCTTTGGTTTGGTGACATGTGTATCATACTGTGCTGTTAATCAGTAATTGGTAACACTTTCTGGTGTACACACAACCCTCTGAAATGGGATTAGTGCAAACAAACCCTGTAACATCAGCAGCTGTTCCATTGTATAACACAACTATTTCACATAGGGCCGTGTTAGTGTGTCTCTGACAAGGTATGTTAAGGCTTCTGCAGATGTTGTACAGTGAGTGAATGATTTATGATGTTATTACAGTTTGTATTGTAATTGGTTTGGGTGTAGTGGAGATGTTGGTGGGTGTACATAGCAGATGCAGGTGTGTAGGAACTACTTTTATACATAATCAATATGTGTGTGAGGGTTCCTTCCCTATTTGAACATCTATCCTTTAGTGGACTAATGCTATGGTAATTGCAGGCTGATTCATTAAGGCAGTGTTAATTGGTTCCTGTATAGCATGCAGGTGATGTTAGTCCTTGAATTCTTTCGGCAATACATCGGAATGTAATAAAGTGTTGCTACATGAAAGCTGTCTGTGTATTTCTGTCATAGGTATTTGCAGTCATTGGAGTTGTGTTGGTGACTGACCCTCTTCGGCTAGGGTTGCTACCTTTTCAAATGTCCATAGTGGGACATTTTTGGGACAAACATCAGATTTTACAGGCCGACACAAGCCCACGGTCAGTACAAAGGATAGAACTTTCCTTTTTTGCCTAAATATAAGCTTATTCTTGTAGCAGTTTAGTTGCTTATCCTGTTTCTTGTAACATGTAGGTATTGTAGATACAGAAATAACTATTTTATGCAACTATTACATTACATATGGGACATAATTATGCCCTACAATCTCAGGACATTTGCCATTTTTAATATTTTTGGTCAGGACACAACCGCCCAAAGAGGGACTGTCCCTCGCAAAGTGGGACAGGTGGTAACCCTATCTTTGGCTCATGTCCATAGCACATATTTGTAATAGTGTATAGGCATATACTCTCCATATCCTTTGTTCATAAAGTTTGGTCGTGGCAGAATGTGTGATTGCTATGGTCCATGTTAAACTCATATATGAACACTTCAACCGCTGTATATGGGATACCTACAGAATCCCGAATGCACACAGTTCCGACGCCCACTGTACTGGGCCCAGACTCCCATACCCCACATTACCGACAGCGACAGTCAAACTCGCGAAAGTAACAAAAACTTGGAACACACACACATGCACACACAGACACACTGCTACCCACCACATCCAAACAAACCATCCTACACTACGTATGAGCAGGTGGGCAAACCCCCCTACACCCCCCATGTAGGTGGCTGTGCCCCCCACACCTCCCATACTTTAATATTCTACCTCCGAGATCGCACAAACAGACGCAAAAAGCAAACCCACACCCACACATTACAGTCCCCCAGGAACACACACCACACTCAGAACACACACTTACACACACTACAGCCCTCAGAAACACACTTACACACAATAACCTACCTGAACCGCAACACCAGAAGCACTAACTGAATGTCCCTTAACATTGGGATTTTAAACCTCGTGCTTCTGGTGTTTCGGTACTGTGGTCTTTTGGTCTTTAAGTCTCGTGATTATGAGCGTCGGTATGTCAAGCATTCGGTATTTGGTAGGTATCCCATTTATATGTACCTCCATGGTTATGTAGATGGTGTTAACCTATCTATATATCTACATATATATGTATATCCCCATATATCGACATATATCTCTATTTCTCTCCCTCTCTCTCTTATATATATATATATATATATATATATATATATATATATATATATATGTTGATAGTTTATAAATATATATATATATATATATATATATATATATATATATATATATATATATATATAGATATATATATATATATATATATATATAGATATATATATATATATATATATATATATATATATATATATATATATATATATATATATATATAGAGCATACACCTTTCATTGGGTATATGGTGGTTTGTCCTATTTCCACACATTCCTCCCTTTTGTGTTTTAACCTGTTAGAATACACAACTGCAGTTGATACTACTCAGATAGCTTAGTGGTAGGTTATTGTGAAGACTGAGTACATGGTTATGTGTTCTAATCCTGGCAGTGGTCATTTTACCTCTTAGAGCAGGCACTGGTAGTGCAAGGGTGATTAGCACAGATTTCAGCAGTTGTGTGTTCCAAATGTTTATTATTCTGTGGAATACTACCTATATATGCAAGCTGTGGTTAAGGTATACTATGTAACATGTAAATCATCTCTGACTTTATTGGGATTTGAACCAGGACTGCATAGATATTATGCAAATGCTGTAGCCATTACACTATTGACATTAACGTTCCTTCTGCCTATTTCCTAAGTCCATGAATCCTATGTGTAAGCTTAGCTACACAACAGGCGGAGCCACCCACACCCAGTGAGCTTCTCGAAATACCGACATAACACAAGAATTGAGACTATACATTAAAATCCTAACTACATTTGGTATAGCCACTCACTGACACACTTCAGGAGAAACCTTGATGTGCGACTGGGCAACAGTATATACACCCCTGGGATCATGTGTCCCAGAAACATACAGCCAGGGTGTGGGGGAGCCACTCCAGTGTTACAGCTGCAAGACCTGTTGGAGAAATTGAATGCTGTTGGGTTGTCATGTTAACATGCCCTTTTGAGATCACTATGTGCCCCTATCACCCTACAGCACCCCAATCTTCAACATCTTCCAGCAACTCTGCCTGGAATCACTTCATTGGCTATGCTTAACAGAGGGTCAGTTACTTCATCAGTGGTGCAGGTAAAGCCACCACACTGTAGCTATGCTTCTAAATGCCCTTGGGCAGATAGCCTACTACCTATCTGTGAACCTCTACAGTTCAGGCCATCTCCAACATCATATGTGATTACACAGAGTTTTCTGATCACAATATACAGTGTAAAATCACCATGTAGTCAGACAACAGTTAAGTACAGCAATAGCATACAGACTACTGATACATAATCACTCCAAAAGCCTATCTTGGAAGCTAATGGACATGTATAGATTTCAGGCTTTGTATTGCTTACCAGTAGGTTACCTACAGGAAAGATGGGACACAAGCACAGATGGGCTGCATGCCTGCTACAATGCCATACCAACTTGCATGTGTCAGCCTAAGGCTTTGGAATGCTGGGCAAGGCTATTGGCGCCCCCCATGGTGCCATCTTTAGGCAGGTCTCAGAGGTGAATCTCACCTCCATGAACTGCACAATAGCGGAACCCAATGAGGGTTAGGCTACTCAACACCAGGGGTAGTACTCAGAACATGCACACACTCACATCACCCCTCAGTATGGACAACATCTACATCTGTTCTGTGACTGGGACCTGTATAAGGCTCCTGTAAGCACACCAGCACTACCAGACTACAACCCATAACACACATTTCAGCCACTGAACATGGACTGGCACAGACATGGAGGGGGTGTATCCATATTCATCGGGGATACCTACACCTCCAAGTTAGTGGGGCAGCATGATACCTCTGTGATCATTCATGTGCAGCTAACATCAGCCACGACTGCAATGCAAACTGTGAGCTGCTACAGATAACCATCCATGACCCAGGAGCACCACTACAACTATCTGGAGACAGTGGTAAAAATGACAGTCTTACCAGACACCCTGTTATTGGTCAATGTCAGTACCCTACACTTAACTGGATAACCTACTCGAGTATTCACTTCCAGGCCCAGCACTTCCTGGGATTTATCACCTCATATGGCCTGTATCACTTGGTAGATGGACTAACGAGAGGTGAAAACATACTAAAAGTGGTAATCACTGACATGTGCAACAGGTGCACTACAGCAGAGGTAAACCGGTCATTGTTTAGATCTGACCATGAACTAATCACTGATGATTTCCACTCCCAACCATCTCCCCCACCCAAGGAACACAGAGTGAATACCTTTCCTACAGCTAAATTCACAGTACTAATGACAGAGGTGGGAGGGTTCACAGCCCCCAAGCTCAGGGATGACACTGCTCAAGATACAGACAGAATTACGAATGCACTCTATAAGACTACTACAAAGATGTATGGGTCGTGCCATCAATGGTAAACCAGGACTCGCTACTCCTACACAAGGACACCAGTCTGCTGAACCCCTGCATTATACAGGCTATACAACAGAAGTAGGACAGTAGTCCAGAACAACGGCAAATCACAAGACATGCAGAAGTCCGTGACCAGTATTAGCAAGATACTTATGTTACTCATGTAATCATCCAAGGCTGACATCCACAGGTAAATAGGCATGGATTCGGAATATAACCACAAAGGCTTCTTTGGCTATGTCAAGGATGTAAGCAGTAACACACAGATTTGCACTGTGCTGGTGCAATATTGCACATAATACAGTGACCCTACTGATATCACCAACACACTTGATGATATATTCGGAGCAAACTTCACCCCCTACTGGGCCCACAACAATACCCAAAATGTACAGTATTACAGACATCTGAGACATACAGGTGGTAATGGCCCTTTCAAATGGCATGACAGAGCATCAATGGAGGCAGATGGTGTCCCAGACTGCATCCTGAAGACACTACAAGACAAAGTGACCCCCCGCTTAATATAGCAATTCAACATCAGTCTCTGCACAGGCTACATCACCATTCACTGGTGCATGGCAACAGCTATTCCACTCCACCAAGGTAGTGACACAACTGACCATGGTAACTACCACCCCATAAGCCTGAGTAGCCTGATCTGCATGGCTATGGAGCACATCCTTATCGCACTCATTAACATAGACAATGGTAACCTCCAGACACTTGACCCAACCTAGTTCAGCTTGATTGAGTGCAGATCATACCTATTGAACCAGTTTGACATCTTACAGTCACCTAGACTTTTGATGTGGGGTGTGGTAGTTCACACATACTACCTGGACCTCGCCAAGGGTTTTGACACCATTCCCCACTCAGGTATTATTTCTACACTCACCAGCCAGTACATACACCCATACATCACAGGTTGGTTTGCCAGCAGGCTTACACACACAACCCACATGGTAAGCCTAGCAGCCTCCAGGTCCAGCTCTTGACCAGTCACAACTGGTGTCTCACAGGACTCAGTCCTGGGACCCCTACTGTTTGCCATATACTTCTCAGAGGTACAGGCTAACACAGGTGGACTACAGCAGGCCATGTTTGACGATTACTGCAGACTGGGAGCCATAACTGACAGTCCAGCTGTCACAGACGTCCTTCAAGCAGCCTCACATAGACCAACACAGGGTGTCAGAGTGATGGCCTCCAGCTAAAGGCCACATACTGCATGGTCATTCCATTTTGGGAAACTACACACACACATATTAACACATGAGTGGCAGACACTATAATTCAGACGATGAAATGGGTATGTGGGGACTACATTACATAGTGATATCTCCTTTGACAGTCATATCTGCGAAGTAGTTAGGACATCCGTCTATGTAGGCCACCTGATTACTTAAGGGTTCATATCTAAACAGACTTAGGTTATTGTGCCCCTTTACTCATCAGTCATCAGTCCCATCATCGAGTATGATAACCCATTTTGAATGTACCTCAGAAGACACATCTGACAGCTGTAAGGGGCATGAACATACCTCGCATAGAGGGATAATGCCCTCAGACATGTGTCCTATGCTGCCAGACTGCATAAACACTTGCATTACTCAGTGGCATCTTGTTTACTCAGAGATGATAGTTGCTGGCCAAGAAAACCGTGTCCAAGTCAGGCTTAATGGATATGCTCCATCTATGGGAATCCATGTCACAGTGAGCCAGACACTGTAATGCGCTACACCTTGCCACAACCATAACTGGAAGATGCTGGAGTGACAGATTCCTGTCACAGGTACTCCCCATGATTTGGAACTACATCCCTGATTACATTATACGGAGCCCTTCACTAACACTCCAGGGAATCCTTGCAGAGTGGGTGGGGAACAGTGGATACACCCCAGGGATCCCACAATTGGCTCTGATCCACAGAGGGACAGTTAGTTAATCAATGGGGTGGCGACAGCAGACACATTTTGGCTATGCTTATGAATGGCCTTGGGCAGTTAGGTGTGTACCTACCTATGTACCTATGAACCTATACATACAGTATCGATGCATGCTGATAGCTTAATTTACTATTCAGGTATTGACTTACCTTGTGCCAGTGGCAGTTGTGTGTACAATAGTTGAGGGCTGCCTATGTAGGATGCACACAGTAGACCATCTATACATGACAATTTATAGGTGGTCGTGTGTTAGTGCCATCCATGTTTGCTGTGTGTGCAGGTGGAGAAGGGTGTCAGTCCATAGGTGCCTACACTGTCAGTGGGTGTGCTATACGTTCCTTCTTTGCAAGGCATGGGCATACTGGGCATGCCTCTGTCTGCCTACTGGGGTTGGCACAGGATGTTCATGGTCTGAGTCCCTCTGTGCCTGTGGGGCCCTTGGCAATGGTGGTGGGCTGTGAGGGCCTTCACCATTCTGTCCCTGCTGCAGCTGTTTCCACAGGATAATATTGTGTAGCATGGCACATACTATGAAGAGGTGGGCACACGTGCCTGGAGAGTACTGCAAGACTCCACCAGATATGTCCAAGCAACGGAACCGTGATTTCAGCATCCCAAACTCACACTCTATGATGATTCTGGTTTCTGTGTGTGCCTCATTATGGCGTTCTTGCATGGGTGTGTGTGAATTTCTGATTGGAGTCATCATCCACAGTTCCAGTGCATAGTCAGTATCCCCCACCAGGTGGCCATATGGGATGTCCCCCCTGGTAAATACCTGATACAGCTGTGAGGCATGCCAGATGTCAGAGTCATGATAGCTTCCAGGGCTGCCAGCACACACATCCATGATAATGCCCTGGGCATTGCACACAACCTGGCAGTTGATGGAGGGGTATCCCTTGCAGTTTATGTAGCACCTACACTGACTCACTGGGTGGTGTCTTGATGTGTATGTGCGTGCAGTCTATTGCACCCAGTACCTCCGGGTAGTCTGCCACACGGTGGAAGAGACGCATATTGCTGGCCAACTCCTCCTGTGTTCGGGGGAAGTAGATGTCCTCATTGGCATGTGGTAACATGGCATCCAGGAACTGTTGGAGTACCCTGGATGCTGCTGCCTGTGAAAGGTACCTGTGGCTAGTATTCTCAAGCTTACACATACCTTCGTGTCCAATGGGATGGGTTCCCCTCTGTTATTTCTGGCTCTGAGGCATGGCCAGCACAGCTCAACAAGTTGCTGTATGGTGTCCCTGTCCACCCTGTAACTCTCTATTATCTCCAGATCTTGTAGCCTTTGGCAGGTTACCCTGGGTCTGAACACTGTTCTTCTCCTCTGGTGCCTGAGATGGTTGTCAGCATCATCCTCCACACCACTGTCAGCCTCCAACACATGCTGGTGAATCAAAGCTATGGCAGCCCCTAACATGTACATATTAAAAGTTCCCTGTCTGTATACACCAATGGTGCAGAGTGTCTTTGAATACACAAGTGTGTGTGAGGTGCTTTCACACTTTATACTATTGTGCAATGGATGCTGCTGGTATAACTGGGTGTGTATGTGCAATTCCAGCTGCAGGGTATCTTAATTATGGGTATTACAGCAGGTACTGCTATTGTTGGGCCTTTGGTGTTGACTTACTCTTGACTGACATGATTCATATATTGCCCTTTACTTCACCTTTCAACCCGATTCCCCTCCCATTGTCAGGCATGCATCCAGCTGCCTGCTTTCTTGTTTTGTACTTTCCCAACCCTGGATTGTGTAGCGAAATGTGTTCTGTAGCTGATCTACTGCAAGTTTGCTTTGTTCTGCTGTGACAGTTCTCTTTTTTTTTGCTATACA
Source organism: Protopterus annectens (assembly GCF_019279795.1). Taxonomy (NCBI): domain Eukaryota; kingdom Metazoa; phylum Chordata; order Ceratodontiformes; family Protopteridae; genus Protopterus; species Protopterus annectens. The sequence goes on from NC_056730.1 coordinate 1,011,694,470, forward strand.
GCACCTCCCCTTTCCTGTTTTGCAGGTAGCTGCTAGCAGCATTGTTAGCTGTTGTCAATGGCCCACTGTGAGTTCCTAGGTGTTAATTACTCATTTGTACTCCAATTACCATGCTGCAGCATTTCCTTATTGTCTTCCTGTATCCTTCCTGTTTCAGCTGTGGTGCGTGCCGCACACATCTGTTTACCGGGTTTCGAGCTCGTTTTCATCCATCTTCACATGCACTTTCAGTTACTTTGTGTGCTCTCAGCTAAGCAAAGCTTTGGCTACTTCCACACCCCTATCCTGCGGCTTTGCTTAGCAACAGGCAACCCGGTTTAGCAATGCTCCAATGTGCTTACAGCTAAGGTGGCGCACCCCTCTCTTGATGTCATCTTTATCTCCAGGCCACACCTCAGTGTTGTACCACTACGCTGTGAGGTACATTCTTACGCCGGTGGGGATTTTGCGATTCAGTATTAACTTGACTCATTTGCATGGCATTGACTACTAATTCTAGGTTACCATGCAGAACACTGTCACAGACCCTTAGCAACCCTTGCGCCATGGTTGTGGTCTAGCATGCGTGCCATTGACTATTATGGGGAATTCATGAAATGTGTTACATTGCAGTTTTATAACATATAAATATATTTTCATTGTGATCCCGTTTGTGCACCGATGCACTGTGATTTTACTTTGCGTTAGTGTGGCCATGACATTAAATGTTATTTTTTATGTCTTGTGCATGTTTTTTATGCCATTGGCTATATATTTAGCCATTGGCATATATTAACATTATAATACATGAGTTTGATCTGCTGTCATGGCTCCGATTTTATGTTTGAGAAAATTAAAACCTTTTTTTAGTTTGCATTTCTGCATGCTTACTCTACACCTGCACCACTTCATGAATTGCTATATACCTTCATTTGCATGCTACACTGCTGCGCATGGGGTAATTAGCATACATGCACCTGGAGCTGTGCAGCTGTGGCATATGCTGGAAGTGCATGTGGAAACAGCTTGTACTTGAATCGCTCAGTGGCCATATTTGGCGTTAGATCACCGACACTACGCCTGCGCCTGGCGCAAACTTCATAAATCCCAGGGGTGATCTTTCACAAGTAAAGCATTTGTTATGCTCCTTGCTGGGGTGACACTTGAGTGGCTGCTGCCCTGCTTGAATATGTAGCTTTAAAAGTTCTGTTAGTTGAAATGTTGTACCACCTGACTCTAAAAATTGAGTTTCCTCTTTAGAAATCTATCCTAATTCAAAAATTGTAGAATTTGAAATAAATTTTTCTGCCTTGTCTCTGCATTTTCATAACTCCTCCCTACTTCTCTCAGTGGATTAGTTGAAAGTCGTTTTGTCTAAGGACTGTTTTTTTTTTTGTTACACAGCCTGTTTTTGAGTGGCAGAGTCAAAGCTACCATGTTTGATTAAAAAAAGTCAGTTTTCTAAAATATCTTCTATTCTTAGTTGAAGCACAGACTGAAACTTGTTAAAGTCTAAGTTAAAAAGGCTGATTTATAGCAACATTCATTAATTTAAAGTGATTAATATGACAGATTTATTTATTTTATTTCACTGTACTATCTTTTTACTTTGTAACTTTAACTGCCACTTCCCCCAGTTTGTCACAAAAACACTTGGAAGGTACAGACATTTTTAATGTACTACAATTCAGTATGATTTGCATTTAGGGTTTATGAAGGAGCATGCAATTATGCTTTTTTGAACATACTTTTTATTGACTTTTCAATGATAATAACATAACTTCACTTTTACATATGTCATAGCAACCTATCAAAAGTCATATCAGCATTATTATTAACAGAGAAACACTGATTATCAATAAAACAACAATGGTTATAAGTTCATTCATCGTGTCTATGCTTAATATAGAAATATCTACCTTACAAAAATGATTTTGATGAAGAAAAATATATATACATATTTATATAAAACCATGACTTTAGTACTACCTCTAGCTTCTATACAACCTCCAGTTTTACATTCTTTATCTCCCATCAAATGTCCAATTATTTTTATTGGTTTCTGAGTTTCTTCAAATACCACTAAAATTGTGCCACAATATTCCAACTTTTTGGTTTCTTCTCCATTACATTCATTTAGTTCATAGGTTCATCAGTTCATAGGTGTTCACTGGGCTACTGACCATAAGGACCATTTTAAGCCTAGCAATGCATCCCAAATCTCTGACAAGTTCTGATACCCTTGATAAGTGTAAGCACGGGCCTGGGAGATGAACCATTTACAGGTTACCTGTTTGCATCAGAGACATAGGTGCCAATCCAGGGATGAATTTTTGTCATCCAATTCATCCAATTGTCCAAGTTGCACTTGAACTGGATTAGGGAGGAACTCTGCTTCACATGGATGGGGTGCCTGTTCCATAGATGGGGTAGTCTCTGGGATACATACCTATTTTTTCAGCAGGTCCTGTTTATATCACAGGCAAGGTTTAAGTTTTTAGAATGGGTAATTCTGATACTGTTTATTTTGTGGATATGCAGGAGGTCCATCAGATTAGGGTCTGACAATGCCCTGTATGCCAGGCATAGATCTCCCCTCAAAAGCCTGTAGGAGACAGAATACTGGGATAGGGCCTTGAGGTGGTCAGCATAGGACATATCACTTACTCCCTGTATTCTTTTAGTGAGGAACCTCTGTGGACATTCCACTTGCTGGATATGCCTGGTTAGGTATAAAACAAAGGGGGTATTGTACTCAATGAATGCCAAATACAGAGGAACAATGACTTCCTTGGACTTAGATGCCATATCTTTGTTTATAAGTTGCGCAACATGGAATGTTTTCCTCATCACTGTAGACATGTGATGATCAAAGGCTAGATTACTATCTACGTGTGTCCCTAAGTCCCTGACTACTGGGTCAACTCTAAGGGGTGTGTTGTCAATATCATAGTTACTGGGGTTGGATGACTTCCCAAAGGATACTATTATGCATTTCTTGGCATTTAGTTTTAGTCCATGACTCTGACATCAGTTGTTTGTCTGTGTCAGACCCTCCTGGAGAACATTTGTGTCAGTGTGAGATTCAATGACAGCTCCTAATTTGCAATCATCTTCAAATGTATTCAGCCAGAGACCACTGACATTGGCCTTGACTTCTGAGAAGTAAATGCCAAAAAGGAGCAGTCCAAAGACTGATCACTGAAGGACTCCACTTGGGACTGGCCTCTTTGTAGAGGTGTACTCCCCAATTCTAACTTCCTGTGTCCTGTCTGTGAGCCAGTTGGCTATCCACCGGGTGACATACGGGTTTGTACCTAACCTCTTAAGTTTGTCAACAATGCCCAAGTGGAGTATTGTGTCAAATACCTTGGCCAGGTCAAGGTAGGCAGTCTGGAGGAGTTTGCCCTTATCCCTTGCTTTAATGACCTTCTCAAAGAAGTCCACCAGGTTGAGTAGGCATGATCTGTCCTTGACTAAACCAAACTGGGTTGGGTCCAGTGTCGGGAGGTTTACTAGATCTCTATTGATCATCTCTGTAATTCTTTCCATGTCTTTACATATACGACTAGTTTGACTTATGGGTCTGTAGTTTCCAGGGTCTGTAGATGGCCCACCTTTGTGCAGAAGGATGACTGTTGCTTTTCTTCATTCATAAGGCACACAACCTGTTTGGAAGCTATAGTTAAATAGTAATTCCAGAGGCCCTGATAGGTCATGTTTCATGCTATTTAGAAGGCATCCTGGGATATTGTCTGGGCCCATTGATGCAGTGTTCTTGGTCTTAGAGAGAGAAGTAAGGACCTACTCCCTAGTGATAGTAGGGGAAAGTTGTATTTGATATTTCTTGAGGAAAGGTTCAGGGGGAGAGAAGAGCAAGATATATATTCTCACTCAGTATAGGTGGCTCCATTTATAATGAGCTCTGCACACAATTGTGTATTGCCTTTGAGGTTGCGGACACAGCTAAGGAATGCTTTGTGGTTGTCCTTGACCTGGAAGACCAAACTTACCTCAAATTTGGCTTTGATAAACTGTATTTTTCCTCTGAGTCGTTTGTTTAATTTAATGAGAGTGCTTTTATCCTGCTGGGTGCTGCACCTCCTAATTTTTGCCATGATTTTCTTCCTCCTGTTATACATCCAATTGATGTTGTGATTTTACCAGGATGGCTTGTTTTATGAGTTAGCTCTGTACTTCTTCCTGGTAGGTACAGCTGCCTCTATGCAGCTATTAACATGCTTGTACAGGGTTTCTGTGAACAGTTCTGCATAGGCAGCAATGTTCTCAGGGTTTATGGGAACTTGATATTTTGCCAGGTTCTCACTTAATATCAGGAGGTTAACCTTAGAATAGTTCCTGAATATTCCCAGTTTAGCTGGCAGTCCAGGTTTTACTGTTGCTTCAAAGGAGATCATTTTGTGGTCTGACCTTACCAGGGAAGGCATTATAGTAGGGGGTGTGCAGCACTCACCCATATTAGTGAGGACCAGATCCAGTATGGTTGCCCCCACTAGTTGGCGTATTGACTATCTGGTCCAGGGACTTTGTGCTTACAAAATCCAGGAATCTCTGTGCATGTATGTTTGATGTTGTTTAGGATTCCCAGTTAATAGTGGGGTAATTAAAGTCGCCCATGAATATGGTATTGGGTTGGATGGTTAGTGTTTCTAATAAGTTTAAATACATGGTATGGGTTTCCTGGGTCCTGGTAATAATGTTATGCTCACCATAGCAGCTTTAGATATTCTACATGTAAACTTCCCACTCTGATAATACGTGTTTTTCTCCCATCCCTTTTAAGTACTCTTTTATGAAAAATTACTAATCTCAGAATATGTATTCTCTATTCCCTTGGAGTTCCTCTCTTTTTTCTCCCATGCCCATATTATGGTCTTATGAAATATCTCTTTGCATCCCATTGTTGCTTGTTGCCATCTCTGCTGTGCCTCTGGGTACTCCCAGAATGTATGTACCATTCCTGCCTCATTTGCTAGATATCTCCAACACTTTACTTTCACAACTGACCTCTGCTGCCTTTGTATTTTCTTTTTTTCACTTCTGTGCTATCTCATATCTTTATATATGAAACGTCTTACTTTTATTACACTACCCCATTTTTTTCTACCAAGCTTCCTTATTATTTTATTCAAGAGTAAGATTAGTGTACCTTATAAAGATGTTTATCTTTATGTTAATTATTTCAAAATGCATAGCCCTGACCTGAAATTTATCTTGCAGTTTATCATACATAAGTAATTTTCTTCCAGTTCTATATCATTATTTAGATTGCTTAGCTCAACTAGCTGCTTCCAGCTTGTTATTACTACTTCTTTCCACTCTGTTTCTGTTTGTTTGTACATTCCATTTTTTAGTCTCTATCTGGTCCCAAATTCTGCTGTAAGTAGGTAATCCCCATGTGAAGGTTGCCAGCCCAGCTAACTGGAATTTTGTAAATAGTTATGTTATTTGTGAATAGCAATAAGACTTGTATGCTTGTTTTACAGATGTAAAAAAACCTATATGTTATGTGCATATTAAACTACTGGTGCAGAAGTGTGTGTTGAACTGTATGTTCTGTACTGAGCTTCAAGAATGTAACAACAGTGTACCCTGCTGGAAAAGAACAGAGTTAACTTGCAAACTCTAAGAAAATAAGTGAATTGTTTACAATGGTGTTTATCTCAGCTAGCAGACAGAATATCTGCAGTTAGAAATTCTTTCTATTGTCTGGAAACAGAAATAATTGCAGGTTTCAATGGTAAAAGTGTGTAACTGTTTTACGACTTCTAGTTCCAGGCAAGCTTCTGAGAGGTGACAAAGTATAATGTAATCTGAGATAATGCAGCAGAAATGTCTGATAGCAACTTAAGAAATATATCTCAGAGAAAATCTGTGCATTTTGTATTTGTCTTTGGACATGAAAACATCCAGCTTCAGCACTTCTCATCTGTATTTGCCTTGCTACTAGTAAATACTAGATTACAATATCTCTCTTACAGATAGATAGGAATATAGTAAGATTAGTTTAGATGTTTTCTGTATTTATGTGAGACTGTCCTGCAATGCTGTTTTAAAATATTTCCTGTGATTCTGAACTCCATTGTCAGTGTGTTGAGTTATTGAGTATTGTCTTGTTCTTTTATTATTAAATATATGTAAACATTTTAATTGTGGCTGGTTTGTTTAGAGATATTTAAGCTCTTAGGGTACTTGCATATGTATTTGGTGACACTGTACAGGCCACTCTTAAATAGCCTTGCTGTTTTTCACACCTACCATTTGGATAATAGTAACATTACACAGTAGAATTGGTAACCCTTTGGGAAGGGCCTTATAATAGTTGATAAGAGTGGTCAGTGGCAGCTGGTACTACCTTATAGTCTGGACAGAAGAGAGCATAGCTAGACAACCCATGCCAGCCTTCACCCAGAAAGTCTGTGTGTTTGTATATAAATCAAATCTCAAAGTGTTTGTGTATGTGTCAGCTACTTGGGCAGGGACACAAAGCAATGGTTGGACAGAGAGGGTGATGGATGTTTTGGCTTGACCACTCAGCTGAGATCATAACTCTATAGCTGTGCCAGTGGTGAGTCTTATTGGTAATCTGCAGAGAAAGGGAGAAACCAGCCTCAGACTGACTGCGATCTCTATGTGCTCTTAAGGGAAATTGTACTTTACTGTGTGTGTACTTGTCATCCACTCAATGTGCATGCCCCTCACTGGTGTTAGTTGTGAGAATTGAGGCTCCTTGATTACTGGGCCAGTGCAAGGGTGTCACATATTAACTGTTTGGCAGTGTGGGATAGCCACATCACATATTAATTAATTTGTAATGGTGTGGCTATTGAATTCCTGTAGCTTGTGTACAGTGGTCACTGAAGGTGTTTTTGTACTCATATCACAATTGTTTTATTTCTTTTGTAAATTAGTTAGTCAGGGAAAGCAGGCAAGCCTTTCATCAGAGGAGTATGGCAAGCTGACAAGAAGCCAGTTGGCTGAGATGTGCCAGGCTAAAGGATTGGTTCATTCCAACCTGAGTAAAGCAGACATAATTGCAGCTTTAGTCACAGCTGCATCAGAGAATAGCAACCAGGAGGACAATCAGACTTGCCGTGAAGATGTACAACTCTCAGAAAATGGACAGCTCAGCTTTTCCACAGAGGACTTAAAAATCTGTCTGGAGTTAAAGAGACTTGAGTTGGATGCCAGGCATTTGGAAATAGAAGCAGCAGAGAGACTGAGGTGTCTAGAGACTGTGGAAAATGAGAAACTGCAATGTCTGAAGGCTGAGCAAAATGAGAGACTGTGATGCCTGGATGCTGGGGAGAAGGAGAGGCAAAGGCAACATGAAAAGGAGATGCTGACTCTTCGCTAGGGTCATGGAGGTAATGGGGAAGGGAGTAGATGAACCTGAGAATCAACAAAGGTCAGTAAATTTCTTCCACAATTTACAGAGGGGAATAATTTTGATAGTTTCATTCATATGTTTGAGAGGGTATGTAAAAAGTATGATGACCAAAGGGTCTGGGTATGGTTTCTGACACCCTTACTCCATGGTAAAGCTGTAACTGTTCTTTCCAAACTGTCTGATAATGACTACTTAAATTATAAAGTTGTAAATAATTGTTTGCTAGAATTTTTTAAGTTAACACATGAAGCTTATAGGAAAAAGTTTCGTGACCATAGATGCAGGGCAGATGAAAGTGTGTGTGAATATGTTGCTGAACTAAGCACTTATTTTCATAGGTGGGTGAGTGGATGTCAGGTCACCACTTTTAAAGGGCTGGCAGTCCTTTTGGTGAGGGAACAGCCCCTTAGCACATTTACTGAGGACATGAGAATCTGGTTAGCTGATAGATAATGCCTTACTGTAGATGAGTTGGAGAAGAGGGGAGACCTATAACTAGCAATCAGGGCATCCCTGCACAGGAAAGGGACACCCAGTGCTGCTCATGGGTCTAAGGGAACCCATGGTGGGCAGCCCAGACTGTCCTAACAGAATCTGCCAGTAGCAGGGGAAGGCACTAGTCAAGATACAGGTCCAGGACCTAGGGTTACATGTTTTAAATGCAACAAGTGGGGCCTTGTAGCATATAGATGTCCATGAAGGCAAGGTGGGGAACAAAAAATGGAAGAGCCAGTAAGTGAGAATGACAAAATGCCAACAGTAAGTTGTCTCAAGACAACAAGGGTACCAAACTACCACAAGAGGTTATATCCTAGCTTAGTGAATGGCAAAGAGACCATTGCTAAGAGAGACACAGCATCTGACATAACCATTATGAAGCCTGCAATGCTTACAGGGGAGCACTACTTGCCTGGGCAGTCTACTCCAGTCAGATCATTAGGAGGGACCCCATTCCAAATACCTTTGGGCAGAGTTCCCCTTGACTGGAAGGGTGGAAAAGGAAGCAAGCAAGTAAGTGTGTTTGAGGGTATCTCTGCAGATGTCCTGATAGGGAATGATTTTGGTAATGCAGTACCATCTATTCATGCAGTTACACACAGTCAGGCTTGGAGACAAGAATGTGGGTCTGGTAGCCTGGGGGAGACCCAGACAGACCACACACTTGTAGCCAGGACTGGTGAGGTTGTTTCTTCAGGGAGGGAGCTACCCTGTAGCAGTGAGACTGAAGGTGAGCCACAGCTGCTTGTGGGTACTGATGTTCCCTTGGACAGAGTGACTGCAAGGGCAAAGGTGAGTATCAGTACCCAGGCTGACAGTGAGGAACCGCTGTCAGAGGATACCAGACTTCCTATAGAAGGGGAGCCGGGAAGAGTTACAAAGAGAAAGTTGAGACAGGCTCAGCTCTCAGACCCTATATTACAAGGCCTGAGGAAGGTAGCTAGTGAGGCACCTGATTCTCAAGGGAAGGGGAAATCTGTATACTAGAATCATACCTCTCAACTGTCCAGATTATTGCAGAATGTCTTGATTTTTGCCTTATATTTTTGGTCTGTTCCTCATAAAATTTGTGATTTTCTGGCAAATCACTGGGATGCTCTGAGGATTGAAGTCAGTAAATAATTATGTACATTTGAGTTTCAGACTTCAAATTCTTCAGACATTTAATGTTAACACAAACCCTTATATTCTAGCAGTTTTATAATTTTATAAGAGCAATATTTAAAATCGTTCTCTATTTTTGGGCCTTCAACCCCACATTTTGTCAGGCTTTGTCTAGATTTCTAGCACTAAGAGGTTAAGAGGTATGACTGGGACAAAGGGTTACTGTATAGAGAGTGGACCCCTGAGGGAGGTCTAGAGGGTGAGAGAATACAGCAGTTGGTAGTGCCCAGAGCCTACCATCTGCCACTTCTAGCCATAGCCCATGATATTCCCTTTGCAGGCCATATGGGCATAAAACATACAAAGAGACATATTATGCAGAACCTTTATTGGCCCGGGATTTCCAGAGATGTAACAGGGTACTGCAGGATCTGTGAGCAGTGCCAAATGGTAGGCAAAGCAGGAGACAAGGTGAAAGCTCTTTTGATGCCTTTGCCTGTGATTGATGAGCCATTTCAGAGAGTAGCTATGGATATTATGGGGCCTCTGAATACCTCAAGTTCCATAGGGAAAACGTATATCCTAGTGGTAGTAGATTATGCTACCAGATACCCTGAAGTAGTGGCTCTGTCCTCTATTGAGGCATAAAAGGTAGCAAATGCTTTGTTAGAGATTTTCAGCAGGGTAGGTTTCCCAAAATAAGTACTGACTGACAGAGGTGCCTGTCAGACCTGCTGGCTTGTTTGTGAAAATACTGTGAGGTGAGGCACCTAAGGACCACCCTCTACCATCCCCAGACTAATGGTCTTATTGAGAGGTTAAACTCTACACTCAAGACCATGCTACCAGCATTTGCAGACCAGTTTAAGAGGGATTGGGCCAAATATTTGCCCCATCTGTTGTTTGCTTACAGAGAGGTTACCCAGGAATCAGCAGGTTTTTCACCCTTTCAGTTGTTGTATGGGCATAGGGTGAGGGGACCTCTAGATTTAATTCGAGATGAGTGGGTGGGCGAGTGTGAATCCCACAAGGATTCTGTTGTGGCATATGTTCTAAACCTCAAGGCAAGGCTCAGGGAACACATGGGCTTGGCCCAGGAGAACCTGGCAGAAGCCCAACAGCAGAAAAAGGTCTGGTATGACAGGAATTCTTGAGCTAGAGAATATGCTGTAGGGCAGCAGGTAATGGCTCTCATTCCTGTCAGACACAACAACCTGCAGGCAGCTTGGGAGAGACATTACAAGGTGGTAAGGAAGGTCAGTTATGTTAACTACATTGTAGAACTGCTAGGCAGGAGACAGGCACAAAATCTATCACGTTAGCATGATGAAACCTTACCATGATACGGAGGTTCTTGTGCTGAGTATTTGCAGTGGACTGCAGGAGGAGTCTGAGGGAGATCTGGTGACTGATCTCCTCAGTGAGGCTCAGACTCAGACTGACACCTCAGTGGAAGGGGTAGCAATGTCCCAGCAGCTATCTCCTACCTAGGCTCGAGAAATCCAAGCAGTGTTACAGGATTTGGGGACATGTTTACTCTGAAAACAGGGTGCACCCACCTGGTGCAAAACCATGTGGATACAGGACCCCAAATACCTATTAAGCAGTCCCCTTATAGGGTGCCTGAGAGAGTCAAACAGACTCTGAGGGAGGAAATAGAGGAAATGTTGGAACTAGGGGTAATTCAGGTGTCCAGCAGTCCCTGGCCCTCCCCAGTGCTGCTGGTACCAAAGAAGAATGGCAGCACCAGGTTCTGTGTGGACTACAGGAAATTAAATAGTCACACAGAGTCAGATGCTTATGCCATGCCTAGGACAAATGAAGCCATAGAGCAGCTGGGTGGGGCTAAGTATCTTACCACCATTAATCTTACCAAGGGTTACTGGCAGGTCCCCTTGACACCCAGTGCTAGAGAGAGGTCAGTCTTTGTGACTCCTTTCGGCTTGTATGAGTTCAAAAAGCTTCCATTTGGGATGTAAAATGCCCCAGCAACTTTCCAGAGGCTGGTAGACCGTATCCTATTAGGAGCAGGAGATTTTGCCCTTGCTTACCTAGATGATATTGCCATCTACAGACATTCCTAGCAAGAGCACCTTTAGCATGTCAGGGAGTGCTAGGCAGACTACAGAGGGCAGGGTTGGCCATTAAGCCCAGCAAATGTCAGGTGGGTATGGCAGAGGTCTTCTACCTGGGACATAGAGTGGGAATTGGTAAGATCAGGCCAGAACTGGCCAAAGTGGAAGCCATTCAGGCATGGCCTGCACCTGTTATCAAAAAGTAAATGAGGGAATTTTTAGGGACAGCAGGGTACTACAGAAAGTCCGTCCCCAGTTATAGTACCATAGCTGCTCCCCTCACAGACCTGATAAGGAAAAAACAGGCAAGATAAAGTAGTGTGGACCCCACCATGTGAGCAGGCATTCCAGAAGCTTAAAGGAGCTTTGGGAGGACCTCCTGTGTTAGCCAGTCCAGATTACAGCAAAGAATCTGTTGTGCAGATGGATGCTTCAAACAAAAGGGTGGGGGCTGTACTTAGCCAGATTTCTTCAGAGGGAGAAGAGCACCCATTGGTTTATCTTAGTTGTAGGCTTCAACCCAAGGAAGAATGCTATGCAGCTGTAGAAAAGGAATGTCTACCCATATTGTGGGCACTACAGAAACTTCAGCCTTATCTGTATGGACGGAAATTCACTGTAATTACAGAACACAATCCCCTTAGTGGTTACATCGAGCCAGCCAGCAAAATGCCAAGTTACTAAAGTGGAGTCTAGGGTTGTAAGCATATGATATGATATTGAAGCACCAAAGTGGAGTTAGCAATGACAATGCAGATGGTCTCTCAAGATAGAGAATGGGGTAAATTATCCCCAGATAGGCTCAGCCCTTTCAAGCAACGTTTTCAAAGGTCACCTGAAAAATTATCTTGAGTTTTGAGGGGAGGAGAGGACTGTGAAGGCTTCCAGCCCAGCTAGCTGGAATTTTTAAAATAATTATATGTTATTTGAAAATAGTAATATGATTTGTATGCTTGTCTTACAAATGTAAGAAAACTATATGTTATGTGTAGATTAAACTACCAGTGCAAAAGTATGTGTTGAACTGCATGTTCTGTGCTGGGCTTCAATAATATAATTACAGTGTATCCTGTTTGCAAACTCTAAGAAAATAAGTGAATTGTTTACAATGGTGTTTATCTCAGCTAGGAGACAGAAACCTGCAGCTAGATATTCTTTCTATTGTCTGGAAACAGAAATAATTATAGATTTCAAAGGTAAAAGTGTGTAACTGTTTTACGACTTCTAGTTCCAGGCAAGCTTCTGAAAGATAAGTATTTCTGACACAAAGATGACAAAGAATGATGTAATCTGAGATAACCCAGCAGAAATGTTTGATAGTAACTTAAGAACTCTCTCAGAGAAAATCTGTGCATTTTGTATTTGTCGTTGGACCTGAAAACATCCAGCTTCAGCACTTCTCATCTGTATTTGCCTTGCTACTAGTAAATACTAGATCACAGTGCTCTCTCTTAGAGATAGATAGGATTGTAGTAAGATTAGTTTAGATGTTTTCTGTATTTATGTGAGACTGTCCTGCAATGTTGATTTAAAATATTTCCTGTGATTCTGAACTCTGTTGTCACTGTGTCGAGTTATTGGGTATTATCTTGTTCTTTTATTATTTATTATTAAATATATTTAAACATTTTAATTGTGGATGGTTTGTTTAGAGAAATTTAAGCTCTTAAAGTACTTGCATATTTATATGGTGACACTGTACAGGCCACTCTAAATTGCCTTGCTGTTGGTAACACTTACCGTTTGGTTAATAGTAATATTACACAGTAGAATTGGTCACCCTTTGGGAAGGGCCTTATAGTAGCTGATAAGAGTGATTGGTGATAGCTGATACTACCTTATAGTCTGGGTAGAAGGGGGCATAGCTAGTGAACCAGTGCCAGCCTTCCCCAGGAGTGTCTGTGTGGTTGTATATAAATCAAATCTCAAAGTGTGCGTGCGTATGTCAGCTACCTGGGCAGGGACATGAAGCACTGGTTGGACAGAGAGGGTGCTGGAGGATTTGGCTTGATAACTCGCCTGAGATCATAACCCTATAGCTGTGCCAGTGGTGATTCTTATTGGGGATCTGGACAGACAGGGAGAAACCAGCACCGGACTGATTGTGATCTCTGTGTGCTCTAAAGGGAAATTGTACTTTACTTTGTGTGTACTTGTCATCTTCCCAATGTGCACGTCCCTCACTGGTGTTAGTGGTGAGGACTGAGGCTACTTGATTACTGGCCCAGTGCAGGAGCATCACATCCCATGTCATGACTACTAATTACTTTAATCCTGTCTTCCATTTCTATCTTAACATTCACCAGATAACTTCTCTATTTAGAAACAGCTCCCTTTCTTTCCATCGTTTAGCCTTTCTGCCTGCTTCATGAAGTGTGATCCATATGTATCCATCCCTATTTCCTCTTTATTGCCTGTGTTAGCAGTTCCTGCCTAGGGATTCTATGTTTGTGTGCCTCAACCACATACTCACTGATTAGACTATGTATCTTCTGTGCTAGTGGGTGGTCATATCTCAATGGTATGTGCCTGATTTTATATATTATATGTGGAAGGATCATAGTCTGACTAGCTTCTTACCTACTGTAATATATGTTCTATTGCCACATTTCTTTAACAATGTGTTTATCTTTTTGAATAAGTTCTCTAAATTTCTTATAACTGTTTCTTCATATGTATAGTCTACTTCTAAGCCAATATATGTGGGGTATTCTGTTTCCTTTATGTATTTTATTATGCCTTTTCCTTTATCTTCCCCTAATCTAATCAGGATTGTTTTATTTTTATTTAATTCTAATCCCGACGATTTATAAAAGCTTTCAAAAATATTCAGCACCCAGGGTAGCATCTGGTCTATATATTCTGCCATCTGCATACAATCGACAGCATATAAGAGGAACATAGCTTTACCACCTATTTGCTGTCTTTGTTCTAGCAATGCATGGATTCACATAGCCACTTCATCTGCAATAAAACTAACCCTTAGTGTCATCTTAACCCCTTTTCACCAAAAAATATGTAAGGTTTCTTTTCCAGGTTTATTGTCCATTATCATTTATAGGTTCATAGGTGTACACTAGGCTAATGACCACCTGGGCATTTATAAGCCAAGCTACACAACCCTACCCAATTGTATTCCCGGTAACATGTGCATCTAAATCAGGGGGGTATGTTTGTTAGGTGGGGTAAGCTAGTTAAGAGGTTGCTAAAAAGTAATGTGGAGGGAGGGTATGTTAGTTACAGAATGTTACTGTTGGCCTCAGTCTGTAAGAGACATGAGGGCCATTTCGGGGATGAATTTATGATTATCCTTCCAATGTTAATTAGGGAATGTTTACTATCGGCCTTTATCCTGTTGTTCCTTTGTTTTCCATGTTCTGTTCTGATTTCAATCTATTGCAGTTATTAAGAGTATGGGGACATAATCCAACATACATCTATTCTAAATATCTGCTTGTATCTCTTTCTGATCTACTGTTTTGTGTACCTTCCGTCCATAAATAAATTTATGCTATCTTCTTCACCCTCATTTCCCTCCATAAATTTATTAAATTGTGTTTACTTATCCTTTCTTTGAAATGATTCTGTGCTTTGGTACTGTATTCTATTTTTATTTAACATGTCTAATTCAAGTCTCAAAGTAACTTTGAAGTCTTCCCCCCACTCATACACACACACTATTTGTAAATCTTTTGAATTTATCAAAAAATATAGTGTTGTCTGCATTTGGGGCAGATATATTATCAGTCACAATTTTGTTGTTTGGAACTATACGTTTTCATATTATCCCTCTCCCCTCTGCAGTTATTTTACATATTTCAGTTGTAGCATTTAGACTTGTATGAAACATAATTACTACTCCCCTTTTTCCCTCTTCCTCCAGCCTTATGGTCGTTTGTATATCCCTGTTGTTTTAGCTTGTGTACCTCTCTTATCATCAGCTTTGTCACTGTAGTAACAATATTTGCACCTTTGAGCATTTTAACTTTTGAAATATTAGCTTAAATTTGATGGGATGGGAATACCTTCCCACATTCCAGTATATAAAACTGATACACTTTACCTGCTTATTGTTCTTGCATTTCTTATCTCCTTTATCTGTTATACTTCTTGGTCTTGGTCCTCCCGAGGCAGGTTTTGGTAGACTGACCTACATGGACTTTAGCAATTCTCTTTGTCACCCTTTAATATTTCCAATGTGTAAGAAATCTAACAGTACTATGCACCACTCTAACAGTAATATGCACCAATGTTTTTTTTTTTCTTTTTTAATTGATTTATGTCTGTGTGTGTGTAGTGTGTCTGTATGTGTGTGTGTGTGTGTGTGTGTGTGTGTGTGTGTGTGTGTGTGTGTGTGTGTGTGTGTGTGCGTGTGTGAGAGAGAGAGAGCATTTTTCCCTTTTCTTTTTTAACTGTATTTTCACTGCAACTGTAGATTTTTATGCTTTGTGTGAATGTTTTGTCTTTATCTTATATTGTTTTCATGGAGCTTTTCTCCCAGGGATTCCATTGAAAATGGGCTGTTCCTGGCTTAATGGACTATTCTGGTAAACAAACTGTAAAATAAATACATAAAATAAATAAATAACCCATTCATCCATTTTCTCTGCCTACTCCCAGTGTGGATCAACTGACTTGACTTGATTTACAGTGGGAATAGTAGTGAAATCACTTCATCCCTCCCTATCAGCTAATAGTTGCCTCCCTTTACATCACCTGTTATCATTAGAGGACGTAAATGATTATGTCTCCTGTCCACATTTCTAATCCTCCATGGCATGTGAGTTCTAACTTTTAATATAATAATATTATAATGTAACCATATTATAATATATTCTACCTGTTGTTGCCAATTTACAATTCTATATCAAAAAATATGAAAAAGTATAAAAGCATGGCTAATGCAACAAAATTGCACTTTTATGTCTACCCTGAAATACTTTGTATCATTATTTAGTGCAACTGTGATTCAGAAAATCATACAGCATGTGTTTTAACCAGACCTTATGTCAATGCTTTCAACATTTGTGCATCAGCTGTGTGCCTGATGGTTTCCATTACCTATATTTACATTGTTTCATTTTCTCAAGTGCAGTTTTCCTTTACTGTTTCAATTGTCACAATGATTACATTTTACTCACTCTTCATGATGGCCTCTTTGGTACTCCATCAAGCTTCACATGCAATATATATATATATATATATATATATATATATATATATATATATATATATATATATATATATATATATATATATATCTACTTCAGTAGATTGAACTTCTACAAATTGAAACCACATATGGCCGAGACCATATGTTCGAACTTGTAAAAGATCGAACACTGAATAAAAAAGTAAAAACACTACGAAAAACAAAAATAAACATCTATAGCAGGGTGGGGGGGGTGACACCCCCCTACTTAAATATACCAACTCTGAGATCGCACTGCATTGTGGAAAAGGGAAATCTTCCTGTTACGTACTGTACGGAGATCTCCATTCAGTCCGATCAAACTTTTACAAGTTCGAACATATGGTCTCAACCATATGAGGTTTGAACTTGTAAATGTTCGCTCTACCTAAGGGGACCCATACATACATATATATATATATATATATATATATATATATCAATTTATTTACTGTATTCAGCCAAAAACTAGTTTCCCCTTATTGTCAGCCCCTCTGTCAGTTATCATTTACTTATGTGCAGAACAGCTCATATGCACAAGTGATGTTTTTTAAACCATATATGCAGGCTGTTGCCTCAGAAGTATTATCTTTGGCTTCTGTAACCATATGGCCTACTTATTCATGAGTTTCTCTTTCTTTCCACTAGGTTGTGAGATTTCCTAATGTTGTCTAACTTATGAAATTTACCTCTGGTGTCCGAGTAGTATTCATCAAGTATTAATCATGTGTTTTTGAGTCTGATTTCTTTTCTTTTCTTCTCTCCACTGCTGTCTGTGTAGGTTCCCCCCACATCATATAACTGCTTGACTTTTTGCTGGCAGGATGTGAATCTTTGTTTTTTCTGGTAGCGTTTCATGACTCACTCGTCTGTGCTTGTAACCCAGCATTTTTGGTTATCTTCTCCCTTTTGTAATCTTTGCATCTCTGGGCTGATATGACCACTAGGTGACCTGTCTCTGGTATCCTTGACATCTGTTATACATTGTAGTCCATGTGTTTTCTTCAAATGGCTTTCCTCTATATTATCTTCAACTTTTGTAAGGATTTCCTCCTGTCTGACTTTCTAACTTGTAGACTGGCCATATGGCATCTCTTCCAATATTCTGTTTTTATTTGCTTCCCATTCCATTCCATTTCTTTGTATGTCATAGTATGTTCCAGTCCCTTCTATGGAGTCTCATCTCTTTTTTCATTTTCTTTTGAACAGATCTGCCACAAACCTGCTGTTTCGTTATATATTGCCCCAGGGTGAAGCCAGCAGTGTCGCTGGGTAAATTATTTTTCCAGGAAATCCTGTTTCTGTTAACTTTCTGTTTAGATAGTCTGGTTCCTTTTGATACTGATATAGTTCTGCTGAGTAATACTCCAAGAATTTAATGATTGTGGTGCCGCAGGAAATCTCTCTTTTTTCTACTATGTTGGATTATCTGTTCTCTTGCTGGAAATGAGCTGAGTGCCTTAAGCATACGGCTGGGGTTGTTTGAGTCCGGTTTGTTCTTTTTAACTTGATGGATCTGTTCTATTTTAAAGATGGAACTTGATGTAATTTGCATTCTTTCTCTGACCATTTATTCTATGAAATCTATCAGTTGCTGAACTTTTATGCTCTCTTGAATTCCAGCCTTTCTCTCATTACAGTGTTGAGTTCGATTTTCAAATCATCCATCTTCATTTGTACCATTTGTACTTCGTTAGTACCTCTTGTCATTCGACTGCTTCCTCCCCTAGTTCATATTTCCTCATTTTATTTTCTTCTACAGATGTGTTTAGTTGTCCTTGCATGCTTTGCAGTCCTGGAGTGATAGGCCTCCATATCTTGTCACTGAAAGACAATCAACTAACAGAATCATCTTTTCTTCATAATTAGCCTCTTTAAATTGGCATGTAACTCACTTTCTAATTGCTAAGATATTCTTGTAGTTTTATCTTTTACTTCTGTTATGCTGTTTATATTTTAACTACATTTATTTTGCTGATTTGCTAGGCTGCTCAGGACAGACAACAAACTATGCTGCCATTTCTTCCATGGCCAAACCACACTCCACATTATACTTTAAAATTGCTCTGCATAGTTCATATCAACTTTATTATTTAAAAGACACTGTTCCTTTAAATTTCTGGGTTAGAGTCTTCCTTTATATGTGGATAATTTAGTTATGTGTAAGCCCCTGCTAAGAAGCTTTAAAATTTGCATTATGCTCACCCATTTTAAAGGGAATACAGCATAAAGAGGCTGAATATCACAAAAGTGACTGGAATTCATTTAGCAGTCCTGGCACTTGAGAAGCCAGACTGGGATGGGACAGGATTAAATGATTGGAGCCTGCTCACCTATCACAGAGAGTGATGGGATGTACATGCTCACAGGGAACATGTGAAGACATAATCATCTTTGGTGGAGACTTGGGAGGATTGCCTGTGGTATCTTTTGGAATGAAATGGGATCCCATCCCAGGAATAATATTATGGAAGTGAGTGGCTATCCAACAGTACCAACCAACTGCAAAGCAGTCTATAGGCTAGCCTTAACCACCAGTATACATTGTTTTCGGGTAGACAACAAGCTCTTAAATTACCCCTGATGTTTACCCAAATGTTGTCCCTACAGAAACTGATTTGCTGTATGTTACAAACATTCAGTTAGGTTGTAGGCAGAATTTCTAGCACTGCAAGTATTGCAAGTATATGGTATTTGGCTGTCAGCCTTGTATCTATAGGCAAGTCATCAGTATCTGAAGTTCATTGGCAAGTAGTACATTCTAATAGAAGCATAGACTTATGATTTATCTTTTCTCATGGGAACTGAAGGCAAATGTTGCTCTTTGCACTGTAATGTTACTTTGACTTTTATTATGCTACTGTATTCTAGCGTTGTGTATTAATTACTTTACTGTATGCTTGTATTTTATTTTGCATTTATTTTATGGATGCACATGTGCCTGAATTTAAATGCATGTCTGAAATATTTTGCCTCTTGGCTGGAGTTGTGGCTGAAAAGTAGTTGTCAGACCGGTTCATTTATCTTATTTATTTATTTATTTATTTATTTACATTTGTTTATCGTGAGTGTCCGACTGGATGTATGTGCATTTTCAGCAGAGGCCCGGGGAGAAAAGCTCCACAGTTAAAATATACAGACAGTAGTTATATTGGATTTACATAGTAATTAACAATTTGATCAACATAGCAATTAACAATTACAAACATAGTTACAGATGAAGAACATAGTACATCAGTAGATAAGTAGAATCTTTATCATCTGCGAAGTACATAACAGACATTAACAATTGTTAATATAAAAAGTTCCTGCTGTATAATAAGTAGTTAGGCTTATGAGCATCCGAGCTTACTATAATCAAGGTAGTTAGTGGGGGTGGAAATAAAGGAAGTGGGTGGATGTGGTGGGCGATATTAGAGGGGGAGTTGAAAGGGCATAGCCAGCATGTTTTTAGGTGCAATTTTAGTAAGTTTTGAAGTGGGTGCATGATGGTATGGAGGTAATTGTGGGTGGGAGGGAGTTCCATAATTTGGCTATGGTGCAAGAGAATAGTGCTTCTCCAGCAGAGTTATTGGCTTTAGTGACATGTAAGTGATTTTTGTTGCTGGATCTTAGTGGTTTGGTGGTGCGATAGGATTGGAGTAGATTCTGGAGGGATGGGACTTTTAGTGGATGGTTTACTAGTTTGTGGGTGAGTGTGAGTTGATACCATTGAAGGAGGTGAGGGAGTTCAAGCCAGCCCAGTTCAGCAAGTGAGAGACATTGGTGACTACAGTAGGATGCCCCTGTGGAGAATTTGGCAATTTTGTTGTAGCAGATCTCAAGCTTGTTTAGATTGCATTGTCTTAGGTTGGTATATATTGGAGAGGCATAAAGTAGGGTGGAGATAAGGTGGGAATTTGCTACTGAAATCTTTGCTGCTTTGGTGAGAAGTTGCTTATTTCTGTATAATGCTCTTAGTTTTTTGTGGACTTTTTTTATGGTCATGGATATGTGAATGTCAAATTTTAGTTTATTGTCTATTTCCACTCCTAGCAATTTGGGGTGTTCTGTTGGGTGTATAGTGGTGTTGTCTTTTGCTGTGATGTTAAAGTCAGAGTTGTTTTGAGTATGATTTGTGGGTTGGAAGATGAGTAGTTTAGTTTTGTTTGGGTTGAGTATTAATTGGGCATCTTATAACCAAGTTTTAACAGAGGAAAAGGCTTCCTGTGTGACTTTTTGCAGTTTGGGTAGGGACTGGGCTGAGCAGATGATGGCTGAGTCATCTGCGTATTGTATGAGTGTGCCATGTTTGGTAGCAGAGGCTAGATTATTGGTGAAAATAGAGAAGAGTAGGGGTCCAAGGATGGATCCTTGGGGAACCTCTATAGAGACAGGTAGTTGGGGAGATATGTCATTCTGCCATACAATGGATTGTTGGTGGTCGGACAGGTAACTCTGAAACCAGCTGGTGACTGATTGAGAGAAGGATAGGTTATTAAGTTCAGAGATGAGTTGTTTGTGTGGGACCATGTCAAATGCTTTAGATAAGTCTAAGAAAGTAGCAGAGGAGAGATAGCCATTGTTTTTATGCTGAAGGATAGTGTTAGTAAAGGATAGTAAGGCAGTGGTGGTGCTATGGTTTGGTCAAAAATCATGCTGAGTATTAGAAAGGAGGTTGTTAGTAAGGAGGTAGTCTGAGACCTGAGAGTGAATGCATCTCTCTAGTATTTTGGAGAGTGGAGAGAGAATAACTATGGGATGGTAACTGGTTAGTTCTATGGACAGGCCGCCTTTGTGGAGGGGAATTATATGTGATACTTTCCATAGTGTGGGAACGTAACTTTCTGACAGAGATTGGTTAATCAAGATGGACACTGGGTAGGCTAGAGCATCAGCTGCGATTTGTAGGTATTCGCTTGGGAGGTTGTCTGCTGCTAATTTGGTGGGCTTAAGTTTAGTTAACAATTTTTTTATGTTGGAGGTAGGAACAGGAGAAAAAGAGAACACAGTAGGGAGATTACTAGTTGAAGGTGTGGGTTGGAGGGGGGGGTGTTGTCTAGCTAGTGATACTATGGTTTGTGTGAAGTGTGTGTTGAATGAGGTAGCAATATTTTTGGAGGAGTGAGGGATGTTAGAAGGAGGGGTACTGACTTCACCTGGCTGGAGGATGGAGTTTATGGAGGACCAGAATTGTTTGGGGTTGTGTTGGGAGGAGTCTAGGGCAGACTGGTAGTATTGGAATTTGTCCTGTTTAATTAGCTTTTTGACTCTCTTGCGTAGATCTAGGAATTTCTGTCTAGTTGAGGGGGTTTTGGTTTTGTGCCAGTGCTCCCAGGCTTTATCCCTGTTTTTCATTTCTGACTTAATGGTTTTCTGTAGCCATGGGGAGGGTTTTGCTTTGGTTCTGGAAAGTCTTATGGGGGTGTGGTAATTAAGGATGCTCAGGAAGGTAGTATTAAAAAATTCAACTGTGTCATCAAGACTGAGGTTCTTTAGAGGATGCCAGTTACATTCTTTGAGGATGAGATGAATGTGAGTGGGTTAAAGGTTTAGTTTTTTTTTTTTTACGTATTTGACGGTAGATGCCAGGTTTAGCTTGGTATAGGTGTTTTTTTTTTAGTAGGAATGTTAGGGAGTGATCACTGAGGCTATCTGCTAAAGCAGCCTGATATATATGACTGGGGGCTCTTACTGACTAGTATCAAATCCAGGGTAGTGTGCTTGTTGGAGTTTTTATTCATCCTGGTTGGCAACTGGACTAGTTGGGTGAAGCTATGAAGGTTTAGATGATGGGTTGGATGGTTGCCAGAACAGGATTGCCAGGCAGTATTGAAATCACCTAAAATTATAGCTTCTTGGGGGAGATGGTGGGTAGACCAGATGAGGAGGTTTTCTAGTGGAGGGATGTTTTGGCTAGGTGGGCAGTAGCATCCAATTATGTTGATGGTTTTATTTTGGTTTATTTTGAGGTTGGTATATATTATTTCTTCATTGCCTATTTGTGGAGCTGATGATTTTAAGATCTGGATGTTTAGATGCTGTTTAAATGTTATAGCTATACTGTCTCCTTTCTTGTTTAGCCGGTCTACTCTTAGTATGCCGTAACCGGTAGGGAGGATTTGCTCACTGGTAATGTGAGGTTTTAGCCAGGTTTCTGTCAGGATAACTATATCTGGGGATCACAAGTCTATGGTGGCATGGAGTTCATGGACCTTTTTGGATATACTTCTAATATTTAGGCTTAGCAGAAGGAAGTCACTTGGCTTTCTATTAGCTGTGATTTGGGAGAAGTTGTGGTTTCTAGTCTGGTTATGAGGAGTTGGGGTGGAGATAGTGGGGCCAGGGTTGGGGTGGATGTCTCCAAATAGGGCTAGTTTTGGTATGCTTGAGGTTATTAGTTTTCTCAGTTTTTGAATGTGTTTGTTTATTAGGGAAACTTTATGATTCTGCTCTGTGGGTAATAGGTATGGTGGGAGGGTACTATGTTAAGTTGTAGGGATGGTTTTTGTTTGAGTAATATAGTTGATAGAATATGTGGGGGTGCATAGGGATGGTTCTTGAGTTGGTGGGAGGGGAGCTGAGTGAGGGTGAGACATGAGTGGTGGTGTGAGTAGTACAGTGGTAGTGGTTGAGTGGGGGAATGATGGAGTTTTGGTTGAATGTAAGATATGCAAGGAGAGTGCACGCAGTGAGCATAGGTATGGTATGCTTATAAATATTAGCTGAGGAGGAGTGATAGTAGTGGAAAGATGGAGGAGGTAGTGTTGGGTTTAGTGCCTTGGATGGCTGTTGGAAAGACGGGAGGGGTTTGCATGTGTAATAAAGGTAGGACCACTGGGGGCGGGAGTGAATTGGGGGCAGGGTGGGGAGTGAAGCAGGCAGAGACCCTGTTAGTTGCTCTTATGAGGGGGCTGGAAACAATCAGGTAACAGAGTAAACTGATAAAAGAACATATGATAGTGAATGTGGAGACTCGGGTAGGTACCCTGTATTTCCACAAACTATCAGTTAGCTGTTCCTCAGTTCAGACAGTTTTAGTAAGTTTTATGGCAGGGCTGAGCATAAAGTGGTCAAAGGATGGTTGTAGTTTTAAAAATGGTGCCTGCCACAGGTAATATTTATTAACTTTAGAATTGGCTTAAGGTAATAAACAGAGAAGGGAGAGGGTGAGAACAAGGGTGTGGGCAGGCAGTTCTTTTGTACTGCTGCTAATGGGCTAAGATCAAGCAAAGACAAGTTTGTGTTTAATAAACAATCAGAATTGACCAAGGATTGCTTTGAAGCTGTAAGTAATTTCTTAACCATTTCTCAGGTGAGAAAACAGGATAACCTTGTATTAGTAGGCTACTGTGGTCTCAATTTAAATTAACAAACACACAGTATTTGATCAGTTTTGTATACTATTTGCTAACAGAAAGGAACAAAAGAGAAAATGGAAGATGAGTGTGTGTGTGTTGGGGGGGGGGGCTGCTTACAAGCCAAAGCAGAGTGCTCCTCAGGGGATAATGAATATTAGCTCAAACAGGAAGACACATACTCAAAGTTAACTTTAGCTGTGTATCTAGTTAACAAAGTTCAAATTAATAATAATAATAATAATAATAATAATAATAATAATAATAATAATTAGGCTTAGCAGAAGGAAGTCACTTGGCTTTCTATTAGCTGTGATTTGGGAGAAGTTGGGGTTTCTAGTCTGGTTATGAGGAGTTGGGTTGGAGATAGTGGGGCCATGGTTGGGGTGGATGTCTCCAACTTAACATAGTACCCTCCCACAAACTATTACCCTGCAAACCCTACAGCTTAACAATTCAACCATAAGTTGGTTTAAAGCTTACCTCTCTGGAAGAAAACAAGCTGTTCAGTGGCAAAGCAGGCTATCGGACTTACTCCCCAATAATATAGGTGTTCCCCAGGGCTCTATACTTGGTCCCCTTCTCTTCTCTGTCTTTATTAATGATCTTCACTCAGTCATACCCAAAGCCACCTGCATTCAATATGCAGACAACTCCACCCTGATCTGCTCTGACGTCTCTCTCACCAAACTCCAAGCCACAACCCAGAAATGTTTTACTATAGTAGAAAAATGGTTCTCCGAATTAAAACTCTTACTTAATCCTACTAAAACCAAGTTACTATTATTTTTCCCCACTGTAACTACCTCCCAAGGAAAAGAACCACTAAATGTCAACAACCCAGCCTTCCAAGTGTCTTCTACCAATGGTACCATTATTGAACCGGTCTCCAACACCAAACTACTAGGTGTGACCATTGACCACAAACTAAAATTTGATACACGTGTCAGCCTGACCATCAAGTCTGTAAACAAGAAACTCGGGTCCATGTATAGAATAAAGAACTTCTTAACCCCACACACCAAACTAACTATCGCACGCACCCATCTCCTTTCCACCATTCTATATGCCTCCCCGATACTCTCATTTCTCAACAAGAGTGAGCTCAATAAACTTTCTACAGCCTATAACCATATAGCTAGATTTATAACGGGAATGCCTTATCAAACCTACCACTGCCTAAACCTAAAATCACTCGACTGGTTAGAATTGCCCAATATACTCAAACTCAACCAACTTGCTGAGGCATTTAAAATAATGAACCAACCAGACAAAACCCCTCATTGAGCAAAATACTTACCCCCTACTCCAACCTCACTTGCCTCAGATCATCTAAAAGCCTCCAAGTGCAAACCATTAAATCTAACAACTCGGGAGGTGACGCTCTCTATGCCAATTTCATTGGAAAACTCTGGAACTCCCTCCCAAACAAACTAAGACTCTTGACCTCTCTAAATCAATTCAAAAATCACCTCAAAGAATTCCTTAAGTCCCACTGGCTATGCCCTTGTACTAAACCAGACTAACACCAAACGTCCAACACCTCCTAGCCTCTTCCCATCCTAAAATCATCCTCTTTCCCAGAAGGAAGCACACTGTAACCTTCTTAGATTAACTACAAAAGCCTCCACCTGTTTCTTAATGGAATTAAAGCCAATTTGTTTTTATGTCTTTATGTGAATAATATTTACGCTTGCTTTCACCTGTAGTCAACAGAATGTATAGCCAATTGTTTATATGTCTTTATGTGTATAATACTTACTTTTGCTTGTATATGATATGCACCTTCTTTTTTTCTGACTATACTATGTATAATATCTACTTTTGCTTGTATATGATATGTACCTTCTTTTCTTCTGGAGCTTTTCTCCCCGGGCCTCTACTGAAAAAGGACATGTATCCAGCTAGACTAGCCCGGTCAACAAATGTAAAATAAATAAAATAAAATAAAATAAAATAAAATAAAGAAATAGCAGACCCTTGTTACGTTGACAGAGAACAAATGGTCCAAATGTTTGAAAGAGAGAGAAGAATTGTAAAAATGTTTTTTTTTTTTTTTGCAATTTAGTCACTTCAGTGTGAATATATATTTGTTGTATATTATTGAAAGAATGTCATTATTTCTAACTACATTCATATACAAATTTACATTAAACATGTCTAGAAATCATCAAAATTCAAAACATCTGTCATCTTGAATAATTCTTTCTTCAAAAAGCTGTACCACAATAACATAATTCACAACATGAATGATTTTCTAAAATGAGTACAAAGAATAAAGAAAAAACATCTTTCATAATAGAATGTGAGGTGGCCCACTGTTATTTCAGAATGGCAAAAATGAATGTACACATATGAAAACAAACAAAAAGAAATAAACCATGCCAATGTATAAGTCATTGTTTACAAATACTGTGATGACCCTCCACTGGGTCAGTAATCAAGGAGCCTCAACCTTCACCACTGGCACAGTGGGGGATGTTCACTAAGAGGATGACAGGTACACACGCACATTATTTACAGATGCACCTCTCTGCATCAAGTGCAATTTTCCTTAAGAGCACACAGAGACCACAGTCAGTCTGGGGCTGGTTCATCTACCTTCCTCCAGATCCCCGATAAGACTCCCTAATGGCACAGCTATAGAGCTGAGTCCTTAGCCAGGGTTCCAAGCCAAGTCCTCCAACACTCTCTCTGTCCAACCATTGCTTTGTGTCCCTGACCAACTAGCTGACACACACACACACTTGGAGATTTGTTTTATACACACACACACACACACACACACACACACACACACACACACACACACACACACACACACACGGGAAAGGCTGGCACAGGTTTATTACCGATGCCCCCTTCTGCCCAGACTATAAGGTGGCTACCACTGCCACAATAACCCCTTATCAGCTACTTTAAGGTCATTAACAAAGGGTGTTTAATGTTACTGTGTAATAGTAATATTAATACAGATGGTAGTTTGACCAAGAGCAAGACTATTAGGAGTGGCACACACAGCATCACCAAACAAATTTGCAAGTACTCTCAAAGCCTACATACTTCTACACAGATCAGCCACAATGAAATGTTGAAATATATTTAATAATAAATAATGAAAGAACAAGACAATACTAAATATATATTCACAGTGATATCAGAGTTCAAAACCACAGGACATATTTAAAATAACATTGCAGTACAGGCTCACACAAATAAAGAAAAACATCTACACTAACCTTCACTATATTCCTGACTGAATCTAAGAGAGTTTTACTGTTATCTAGTAACTTACTTAATTAGAGCAAGGCGGATGTGTGGTGAATGGTTCTTGTCAAGTCCAAGGCCAAATCAAGAATGCTCTCACCAAGAGACTTTTCAAATTAATATCTAAAATATTACTGCTGGGATAGCTTGCAGAATGACATCATTTCTGGTAATTTGACTTCTAGTTCCCAGATCAGAACCCATATTGCTAGAACCTGGTAGCATTTAGCATCTGCCTGTAAAAATATACAGACAAGGGCTTTTCCTCAGATTTTTGGCAGATGCTGGAAGTCATAAAACAAGTGCATTCCTTCATGCTTCAAAAGCAGCAGTTAGTTCACTCCAAGGACAATACAGAAAGTTTCCTAGTAGAGACTATGTGTCTCTAGCTGCATTAAAAACCTGAGAGATAGCCTCTTTAATTGCATAGCCTATAAAGTAATTTTTCTAAAGTTTGCTGTACTGAAGTTAACCCTCCAGTTTCCTCTGTTGATATATACATTTAAATAGTTACAGTAGTGCATATACATTGCTGTTCTCTTCCAGTAGGGCACACTGTGGATACATTTATGCATTTTAAGCCCAAGCACTTTACAAAATACCTTTTCAACACAAACATCTGTACAGAGCAGTTTGCTATGCACATGGCATACATTTCCAATACATTTGTAACACAAGCATCGTATATAAATCATTTTGATATTCACCAATGACATAAAATTATTTCCAAAATTCTAGCTAGCTGTGCTGGCATTATCTCCTTTCATCACAAATACATTCTAGTAAATAATATAACTATATATTTTTGCATTTGATTAAGCTGCATTTGGGGTCTCTTTTTCTTTACATTTTGCTAGTTTGGTAATCAAATATATTTTGTTTTCTATCTGCTCATAGTAAGTTATCAGTATCTCTGTTATGCCCTCTCTATTTTTTGCTGCTCATCCCGATGCAACACTTACCTTTTTGCATTCCCATGTGTGTCTGCTTCTCTTAAAGCATCTGTACTTATGCCTTCCTTGCCTTTTCCCTCTGAGCTACCAATATTCAATTATTTTGATAATTTCTGACGAATGTTTTGTTGTCTTACAAAATTCATCTCTACTTGGTATTTTCACTTATTTTTCTTTATTCTCTGTTGCTGCTTTCAGCATCATTTTATTTCTTTTTTTTTCTTTAGGAAAACCATCTTTACTGCATGTGTCAATTAAGCTTCCCTGTAATGGTCACTTCCTTTGAACCTACGTCACAATACCTTTCTGTCTTTTCACCTGTCATCCTTTTATTTGTTATTCCCCTTCAGTCCCAGTGCTATCCTTTGCACAACTTCTGTATCTGGTCTTCTCTTCTTCAACTAAATCTGTCCTGTCTCTACTGCTTACTTTCTACCACTAGTCCCTCTCTTTGAATTACTCTTCTAACTGCACTATGGTTTAATTCTATTTTAATTTGTAGTTCTGTTATGTCTTTATACCAGACTCTGTTATTTCTTACAAAGATAAAATTCATCTGCTTCTTTGATTTCCATAACTTTTGTGAATGTATACTGTTTTTCTCTGATGTTCCTCTCTCCCTGCATTTCTTTTTCTCCCCCTCTACTCAGACATTTAAATCTTGCCTTTATTCCTTATTCCATTCCCTTTGCCCATATTTCTTGTCCTCCTCTTCCCTCATTAATCATGTCAAGTTTGCTTTTGATGTCTTCCTCTTACTTTTTTCATACTGTACAAGTAAATTCTTGAATTGTTGAATAATCCATTTGATGTTGATATATATATATATATATATATATATATATATATATATATATATATGTATATATATTATATAGGGATCATAGGATCATAGGATTATAGGAGGTTACTAGGCTAACAGCCCTAGGGCCCTAGGGCTCATACAAGCCTAGCCAAGTGCAACCCTTAATCCCTATAGGGCATAGAGATATGGTCAGTGATTGCAAGCTGATCTAAATCAGCACTGACTGCCCATATCCAGGGGAAACCCCTAGGATGAATTTGTGGTTTCCCATCCAATCATCCAAGTTATGCATACATAGGGTCAATGAGGGGCTCTGTTTAACTTAAATTGGAAATTTGTTCCAGAAGAGATATAACATTTGTGTAGCATATCTGTCTCTGCAGCAGGTCCTGTTGATGTTCCAGGTTAGGTTAAGGTCCATAGAGTGAGTGAATTGTGTGCCATTTGACTTACAAATGTGAAGCATATCCATTAAGGCAGGATCAGAGGTTGCTCTGTATGCAAGGCACAGGTCACCTCTGAGTAGTTTATATGATACAGAGTATACTGACAGTATGACTTGTGCTGAAGTCCCTGAATTTTCTTTGTGAGAAACCTTTGAGGTCTCTCCAGTTGCTGTAGGCGCCTGGTAAGGTACATACCAAAGGGAGCATTGTACTCTTTTGATGGCTTGATGAGGAAGGGTTATAACCTCTTTTATTTTGGAAGCTATGCCCTTACTTATGAGGTGAGGAACATAGAAGGCCTTAAACACTGTGGAATCATAGTGATCAAAGGTATGGTTGCTGCTATCAACCTGTGTGCCCAAATCTCTCACCATTGACTTTGAGCTTAGGGTGCTGCTATTAATATAGCAATCCACAGGGGCATAGTCCTTGCAGAAGGGGATGACAATGCATTTTTTTGCATTGAGTTTAAGTCCATGACTTTGGCATCTATCACTGGTTTGAGTAAGTCCTTCTTGTAGAATGTTGACATCATTTGGGGACTCAGTGACTGCATCCAGTTTGCAGTCATCAGAAAACTTTGTCAACCACAGACCTTTTGTTTTTGCCTGTGCTTCCTAGAAGGAGATTTCAAACAATAAGGGCCCTAGCACCAATCCCTGTGGAACACCACCGGTAACAGGTTTGCTGGTAGAGGTGGAATCCCATATTTTGACTGTATGTGTTCTGTCAGTGAGCCAGTTTGCAACCCACCTGACAATATATGGGTTGATCCACAGCTGGGTGAGTTTATCAATAAAGTCTAGGAAGGCCATATGCACAGATTTGCCCTTATCCTCGGCTCTGGAGACATTCTCAAAGAAGTCCACCAGGTTCAACAGGCATGATTTTCCCTTAACAAAACCAAACTTCATTGAATCAAGCATTTGAAGGCTTCCTATATCTGTTGATAAGATCCATAATGATTCTCTCCATGTCCTTGCAGATAAGGCTGGTTAGGCTCATGGGTCTATAGTTCCCAGGGTGAGTGAATGTACCCCATTTATGCAAGAGTATGACAGCAGCTGTTTTCCATTCTGCAAGGACAAATCTAGTGATTAGGCTGTGGTTGAAAATACTACTCAATGATGTTGCTAACTCCTGTTTTAAACCATTTAGAATGCAGCTTGGGATGTTATCAGGTCCCATAGAGACTGTGTTTTTGACCTTGGAGAGAGCAGTTAAGACCTACTCTTTACAGATACTGGGTGGAGAACAGTTGGTAGAAAAGTTCTGGGGTATGTGTGGTGGGACGGTGAGTAGAAGTTTTCACTGAATCTGTTTGCTAGTAGGTTGGCTATTTCTACAGGTTCAGTATAAGTGGTACCATTCACCACAAGTTTCACTTAAATCTGGGCTTTTCCTTTAAAGTTATGGATGTGGATAGAGAATGCCTTATGGTTATCCTTAGCTAGAGATGCTAATTTGGAGTCATAGTTAGCTTTAGAGGACTTTACAAGATGTCTTATTTGCTTGTTAAAACTGAGAAGGGTGTGCTTCCAATTCTAAGACCATCCCTTCATGTTCATGGACAGAGGTTTTTTCCTCTTATTATATAGCCTGTTTATGGGAGATATCCACCAGTCAGGGTTTTCTTTCTGAAGGATCTTGCATTGTTCCTGTCAGGTATGGCTGAGTCACTACAATTGTATAGATGTTTATACGGAGCATAGAGCTATATCACAGTATAGATGTCCTTGCCTTCTGTGGGGACAAGAGCTTTGAAGCTGTTAATGCCATCTCTTAAGAGGTTGCATTTGGCTTTGGATAAATTTTTTAGTCTAATTCCTCCTGAAGGGGGTGTCTGATGTAATCATTACTTCGAATGAGACTGTTTTATGATCAGGCTTCACCAGGGAGGGATGTATATTTGTGGTGGTACACTGATCTCCCATGTTGTTGAGTAACAGATCAAGAATGTTTGGTCCTCTTGTGGGGGTGCCAACTATCTGTTCCAAGGCAATGGAGTTAACAAAGTCAAAGAACCTTTGAACGAGCATGTTAGTGCACATATAATTTACTCAGCCTATGAATGGGTAGTTAATGTCACCCATAACCAGAGTGTTTGGTTGTAGTTTGAGTGATGGTTCATGGAAGGGGAATTATAACTGATGATAACTTGAAGGGGGGGAGGTTGCTTTCCTACAGTCATTTGCACTTGGAGTAACTCTAAGGAGTCATGCTGTTTAACCAATCTAGAGGTGTATTTATCTTTGATGAATATCGATACTCTTCATTTAGTTTTTACATGTTCATCTTGTGGTCTGAATGTGTGGAAAGCATTATAATCTGACATGGCCAGAAGCTCTTTGCGGCCTTGAACCAAGTCTCTGTAACTGCACAGATGTACGCATCTTCCAAGGTGAGGAATGCTTCCAGTGAGTGCAATTTCAGATTTAGACTCCTAGCATTTAACAGCATAACCTTGAGGTTTTTATGTCTGGAATTTTGTTCTTGTGAAATTGCCTAAAAAGACACTATAGGGTAGTCAAGTGCCTTAGCCAGTAACCAAAACCCAATGGGTGACAGGTGAAGACCATCTATGGCAAAGCATCATGGTCTATCAACCATATCATCCTAGGCTGACAGGTCCTTGACCCTCTTAGAATGACATGAGAAACTAAGCCAATTTTTGAAGTCAATCTTTTGTTGTCTGTACTGTGGCATCATCCTAGGTGAAGGTAGAATGCTGCTTAAGGCCAGGGACATACCCACCCCACCTGGGGCACATATTCAGAGAGCTCATTCATGTCTCTCTTCATATAGTTCAGAGAGGTACATCTCAGATGATTCACATCAACATGGACATTGACGGAGTCAAAAAAGTACCTGTTGTTGAGAGACTTAAGTGCATGTGTGATGTGGCGGATCCTGGCACTTGAAAGACAGCTGACCGTAACCTTATCCTTATCCAACCTGGTGAGTGGGACATCTGTGTGTCTCACAATGGAGTCACCTATGATCAAAATATTAGATTTTGTGTTTTGGCTTAGGGGCTTGTCAGGTGAGACACTGGTGCGTGTGCTATGTGTACTGTGTTCAGCTGGTAATGAATTATATGAAGCATGTTTATGTTTGGGAGGTCTCTGATCATTAGGTAAACCTCTGGTAAGTACATTTGCATATGAGGATTTAGGTGTGCACATGGCTGATGGAGGAAGTGAAGTATGTGATCTGACAACACCCTAAGTATCTGATATGCTGATTTGTGAGTGAGTGAGCATAGATTTTAGAGTTTTAATATAGATGCACCTCTCACATATTGAATTTGTGT
This sequence comes from Protopterus annectens, assembly GCF_019279795.1. Lineage (NCBI taxonomy): Eukaryota > Metazoa > Chordata > Ceratodontiformes > Protopteridae > Protopterus > Protopterus annectens. Next base: position 1,011,726,849 of record NC_056730.1, read on the forward strand.
GACACAGAAGTAATGTGTTTTCAGTGTTCATGAGCCAATTGTTACACTGCCTCAGAATGCCCATGTCGAACAGGCCAGCTGGAGAGTTGGTGGGAAACTGTCCATCCATGATGCTAGGTATAGTACTGTGATCAGTAATGGGTAGAGGACTAGAAGGACCACGTATGGCTGAGGGACTAGTAAAAGTTCTAAACTGTAAGAGGCTTAGTGGGCGAGACTTGTGTTGGTACCTTAGAGGCTCAGCTGAGTGTCTCTCTGGGCAGTGAAACACAACAGTGAGATACCTCAGATGGAACACAAGCCATTGACTAAGGGAACATATATTTAACTGGAGCTTTAGATCTACCACCAGTGATAAGTGCCACTGCCAGTAGTGCACAATGGTGCACACTGTGCAAACGCGGCCAATACATAGCAATGAAATTAAGTGGATGTAAAACACTCTAACCAATGATAGAGCATGAGACTGGGTCCTGGGTCAACATTCACCACTCAGGTAGGTCCATAGCTACATTCTTTTCTCACAAGGGTGCAGCAGATGCCCTCTTTTATGGAGAAATCTTGATTAGTGGTTAGAAAATCTGAACCAAGTCTATGCTTGGCTAAAAAGTGCAGCTAACAACAAAAATACAGTTCATAACTATCAGCACACAGTAAAAAAAGCAGTACAAGAAGTGCAAATCAAGTAAAAGTCATACTTATTTTGCAGTAAAAAGCAGTGGATGCTTTGGATAACACAGCAAATCAGTTGCTAAGCTCTGTGCAGCTTTGCTAAATTGAGCATCAGCCTGTGCAAACACAGGCAATACATAGCAATGAAATTAAACAGATGTAAAACACTCTAATCAATGATAGAGGATGAGACTGGGCCTTGAGCCAACAATCACCAATCAGGTGGGTCCTTAGCTATACTCTTCTCTCTCAAAAGTGCAGAAGAGGCCCTCTTTTCTGGAGTAAAGCTGGATTAGTGCTCAGAAACTGCAAAAAACAGACTGGGTCCAGCAATTGTAAACCAAGTCTATATAAATAAACGATATATGCTTCTCACATGGGTAAATGCTCTTGTAAAACTAAGACTTGTTCGACAATAAAATAAATATATTGAACAAGAGCAAAGCAAGGAACAGTTCAAATATTTATAATTAAATATTTATTGCAGAGAGTTGATAAGCGCTTTTGCTAATGTAATAGCTTCATCAGATCAAACATTCTCAATAAAATAAGCTCCTTAAATACAAAAAGAAACATTTCATCCATTCAAATCAGCCAATCAAAAAATCACAATAATTAAACCCTATTAAAATTTAAAACAGCAATACATAAATATAACACATAATGAAACCTATGGTGTAGTAGACCTATTTATAACAATTTAAAATATTTCCCATACTTGTTCTAAAACTATATGTGTATAAAAATATGTGTATATATGTATAAATATTAATAATATATATATATTAATATTATGGTAAAAGTAAAAAATAGTACAAGAAGTGCAGATCAAATAAAAATGATACTTACACACACACACACACACACATACACTTGCAGAGATATTTCCTGATGCCCATCTCTCCCTATTGGCTTTTCCTATCCAATGGACATGCCTGCTCTTGCTTCCTGTTTACTCTATGCACACATGACCTTCTACTTAACTATAATTTCTTCCCTTTAGTTTTCTTGCTCCTTTTAGCTTTAACTTGATTTCTTATAAAATGAAATTGATCCTTTAACTCATGCACCTTCTTTCTCTATCCTTGGTCTTTTTACAAGTTTGAGGCATCTTCCACATTGTATGTGATTAGTGTTGTGCTATCTTTTCTGCCTCCTCCCCTTTCTCTTAAGTCTTTGGTTAGATGGGTGCTCCATTTTACTTCCCACCCTGATGCAATGTCTATATCTGCTCCCAACATGACAGCCAAGTATTAGACGTAAGTCAGCTCTTCAGAGGGCTTCCAGGCTTCCTGACCTTTAGTCCAATTATTTTTCTTTTGTTCTTATTCTGCATCTCTGTCCTGTCCACATTATAGGTTCATAGGTTCATAGGTGTTTACTAGGCTAACAACCACAAGGGCCTTTTAAGCCTAGCCATGCATCCCAAATCTCTGACAAGATCTGATACCCTTGATCAGTGTAAGCAGGGGCTTAGGAGGTGAAACATTTATAAGCTAGGGCCTGGGAGATGAACCATTTACAGGTTGCCTGAGTCCATTAGAGACATAAGTGCCAAACCAGGGATGAATTTCTGGTTTCTCAACTAATTGCACAAGTTACACTTGAATTGGGTTAGGGAGGAACTCTGCTTCACATGGATGGGAAGCCTGCTCCACAGACATGAGAGGGTCTATACTAGAATATCGAAGTTTCAAAACTTTGAATGTTCTAATATCAAACCCTATTCGGCAAAAGCTGACAACATCGAACATACATAACAGCAAATTTTTTCCTATGGAAAAAATTTGTTGTTCCAAAACATATACACACAACACAAGCACACCAAACAAACAGCAATCCGCACACACATACACCTAAAATCTTACACCTGACCCTACACTAAACTATACACACACCATTAACTATCCACTTACCTTAACCCAAACCCTAAATCTAAAGTCCGTCACTATCGCACACTCACGTCACCCATGCCCTAACCCTAACTCACCTACCCCACCTTAACCCTCACATCTACACAATCGCACACTTACCTGACCCACACCTTAATCCTAACTCACCTAACCCGCCCTAACCCTCATGTCCACACAATCGCATACATACCTAACCCGCGCCCTAACCCTAACTCACCTAACCCGCCTTAACCCTCACATCCATACAATCGTACACATACCTAACTCGCATCCTAACCCTAACTAACCTAACCTGCACTCAATCACACACTTACCTGTACCCAACCAGTAACTTTCCACCACAGTGCTGAAAATACCAAAGCAACAGAAACGGACAACCAAATTCTTTCCCTAGGAAAAAATTAGGTTTTCTGTTGCTTCAATATTTTCAGCTTTCGCTTAATAGGGTTCGATATTAGAACATTCGAACTTTTGAAACTTTGATGTTCTAATATAAACCCGACATGTGATATATACCTATCTCTTAAGCAGATCCTATTTATATCTCAGGCAAGGTTTAAGTCTTTAAAATGGGAAATTCTGGTACTATATGTTTTGTGGATATGCAGGAGGTATATATATATATATATATATATATATATATATATATATATATATATATATATATATATACATATATACCGTTTGTGCTTGCTTTATTCATATTCCTTTTCATTTGAACTCCATGGCCAAATAAGCTGCTCAGGCTTGTTTATTTGACCATCTTCTTTCAGCAACATTGACTATTTTTTACAGTTCCTGTTTAAGGCTTCCTGTTCACCTTTACTTTACTTAATTCCTTGCTTTGTTTACTAATACCTGACCTTGTGGCTCCTTGAGGAAGTACACATTTGTTTAACTTTCTGAAGCCTACAGTTTCAATGTGATCTAAGAAAGATGCTTTTTGAAACTATAATAGCAAAATGTATGTCTGCACCATGTCCCCAGCACCTATGGCATGCTCCTGCTCTCTCCAATTAAAGTATGTGCTTAAGATATATATATATATATATATATATATATATATATATATATATATATATATATATATATATATATATATGGGTACATGTCAGTAGATCGACAAGTTAGAAGATCGACATCCACTTCACCGACACATGAAATAATCGACACCGCAAATCACGGACATTTAACAGGTAAGAAGTTTAAATTTCGCTAATCATGCCTACCACACATGCATAACACTGCCACACTTACTAAAACATGGTAGGCATGATTAGCGAAATTTAGACTTCTTACCTGTTAAATGTCCGTGATTTGTGGTGTCGATTATTTCATGTGTCGGTGAAGTGGATGTCGATCTTCTAACTTGTCGATGTACTGACATGTACCCATATATATATATATATATATATATATATATATATATATATATATATATATATATATATATATATATATTTTATAATGTGTGTGTATTGTAAAAGAATTATAAATGTGTTTCTGCAATCAAAGCTTTATCTGGCTGACCTGCAATGCCCCATGTGAACATTAACAGCATTCAGAGCATGGATTATAACATTATAACACAGAGTATTACTTTTTTGCCTACAGCATTACTATGAGGCTGCAATTATCAGAACCAAGTGTTCATTAACTTTTTTAGAGGATTAATATCTGCATCATGCCAGTCAGTCCACTGGATAGGCGGACAAGGTATCTGTACACCAACAGGCAACAGGATTCTTCCATAAGACAGAAAATTCCACACTGATCACATTAAGTGCCATACTGCTTATCGGTAGTTAATATATTTACGTTTAATTCAGCTGCAGAATCAAGTTGTATGGCCTGGTGAGAGCAAACCACAGTGAAACCTTATTTCACTAACTCATATGGCAAGAAAATGATTCAAGGAGAGGCAACTGGACATAAGAAATAATGTGGAAACTAGAAGCAATTTATCAGTCTTTCAAACTCTAAGTAAGCTATCTACAACACAGGCAGACAGGAAGCATTAGCATTCTTCCAAGTTGCATATGAAGTATTGAGTGCTCAACGTTTCCTAAAAAAGGGCATAAACTGGCAGGGCACCTTAAATGGTTCATTACATTTATTTATTAATGGCCACGTCATAGGCATGATGCCTTGGTGACTTCTGTTTTTGTATAACTGCATTTATGCAGCCACATTTTAAAATGCTAATGAAATATATTACATAATTATGAGTGATGTTTATTTTTTGGAATAAAAAAATGCTGTTAGGCATACAAGGTTTTGGTTGAGTCAAACCGGGTTTCTAGTTTGTATTAATCATTTGGTCAAAAATAATTCTGAATTTCTTTCAGGTCTCAAATGCCTAGAGGTATATGTGTTTTTACTCCTTTTACAATGACTTGGAAGTTTACTCCATACGTTTATTTTGTCCACCAGGCTTTGTACCTGCACATGTGTACAGTTTTCAGTGCCAGCAATGTCTCTAAATTTATTCATATCATATTTTGTGGCTGTGATATATTATCATCAATGGCTTTAAAACTCATTGCATATAATTTGTTTGTCCACAAACCTTTTTCATCTGAAGCTGTAAGTAACTTTCATTGACAGTAGCATGTATGAACTTATACTTACGGCAGTCAGCTTCTACATTATATGATCAGTAAGTCTGATGTTCACAAACTCCAACTTAAACTGTAGAGAAATGATTTAATTTACATCTAGTATTAGAGGTGATTCTATAGCTGCTGTGTGAAAAGGTATTTAAAATGTACCCATCCAATGTATTGTTTTTGTCAATTCCTGTACTTATAAGTGGAACTTAGCATAGTATGCTAGGTACTGCATTATCTCAAATTAAATTTTACGTAATGTTGTCTAAAAGTAAGCAGTACTACATACAGTATAATTTATATAGCTGCAGACTTTATTAAGGCTGTCAAATAGTGCAAATAAGTTTATTAAATATTAGCATATGTTCATAGCTCTAAGCATAATGGACTTTTCACACCAGAAATGGATTACATGTTTGACTCAAGCAAAGGAATTGACACCACAGTTCACTGTGTGAAACTCAGTCTGCATGAGATTTGCACTTGTCCAAGAAATCATAGTTATGAAATATCGGTGTAACTAGATTGAATAGTACATGCCACTATCCATTATGAAATGCCATTGAACTGCATGTGAAAAGGCAAATCACTATATGGATAAATATTGCATGAACCAAGCAGGATCCAGACTACAGAGCTGTTTTAACTTCTGTCTCAAAATGTAAGTACATGTTCGTATTAGAAATGATAACTTGATGGGGCACTTCATGAAGGAAGACAAGTCTTACATAATTTTTCACTGAAAATAATACTGATTCTATTGGTCTCTGTTGGATAGTTTTGGATAGCTGGAGAGACATTTACAGTTAGAGTGAATTATTTGTATTGATTTTTTCCTTTGCTGAGTGGATAAATGAACTGGTCCATGGACCATCAACCATGTCCAGGTTGCATTGTTGTACTTTGTTACAGATATAACAATTAGATGACTATTACATTGAACATTTTTGAATGATTGTAGAAAAGTTAGTTTACATCTCATAAGCATAGTTAATTTTGAAATAGTTGTGACAGAGTTAGTTGTCATCTCTTGGCAATAAAGTTTATTTCCACATAGTGGCATAGTGGAAAGAGTTACATGGCTTCTATCACCTACCTGTGCCACCTTACTAATGCATGCTAATCCTATCCTTAACCATAACCCTGTCCTTGCCACTAACCCAACCCAGCACCTTACTTAGAAGAAAAATCCTTTAGGTAACACTTTCACTACATAAGACAGGCTCAGAAAGAGACACACACAACAAACAAACGTATCTGACACTAAAGCTATACTCCTACCTAACCCACTAATCCTTACTGTAACTCTAATCCTACACTACTCTCAGAGTCACATTCCCATCCATAATACTAACCCACTCATATATGTCTACATTCTATACTATCTACATTCTGACACTGCTTTATGAGTATCTACATTCTGAAAGGCAGCATATAATTTAAAAAGTTCAAACAAATCATTTGTATACACATATGTCACTATTACCCTTATAGTAGGGTTTCCCTTTCTAATATCCATCAGAGACAATATGCCTGTTTTAACTACAATATGATCTAAAAACTTTCATTTCAAGATGTTTAAACAGAACTGCTACCCCTGAATACTGACTGAAATCCTTATTTCTTGGTGACCTTCTAAAAAAAGTTCACCAGGTTTAGTATGCATGATCTTCCCCTGACAAAGCCAAATTAGGTTGGGTCCAGTGTCTGAAGGTTGCCAAAAATCATTGTTTAGAATGGTGCATTATCTAAGCATGCCATGGACGAACTCCTTTGTTAATGACTTGTTCATTTTCAGAAACGTTCCTTTAATTTTCAGCATTTACATTCACATTATTAACATCGTAATTTATACTTCCAGTTTCCCTCTTTTCCACACAGTCTGTCCAAAAATGTCCTTTCTTTTTGCATTTATAGCATTCAGCAAAAAAAATTATTATTGTACATCCTTGCTTCACACGTTATGGACAAATCTATTTATTGCATTCCTTAATTTAATATTTATTTGTCCCAGACAGAAAACATGTCCACTACTGTCTCTTTTCCCCAGTACTCCTTTGCAACCAGTAACAGGAACTAAACTTGCCAAGTGCTTCATTACTCCTTTTTCTATCTTTACATGGCCATTGCTTTCCACTCCCAGTCCATAAATCTCCTTTATCTTTCATTTTTAATGTCAATAGTCGGTTCACACTCAGCTTTCAAATATCTTTCAAAATCACATTGTTTAACCTCATCTGATCTAAACTGTATCAGTACCTTCTTTGTATCATTGGTAAGTACTAGGCTATGTGCCCTTGTGGGTGAAATGGGGAGTGGCCTAATGGTTAAAGTGTTTGCCTTACAAACACAAGGTGCAGGGTCTGAGTCTCACAAGGGATAATTGCCTAGGCTTAAAATGGCTCGCAAGGGCAGTTAGCTTAGTACTAATCTATGTAAGCCTAGCTAGTTTCTCTCTTTGTACTCAAATTAACCTGTTCCATATGGTTAGAGTTTGACCTTACCCAGCCAATGGCTTATAAATATATATTACCCCTATAAGAATAGCTGTGATCATACCATAGATAATTTGATGGAACCCATGCATGGGATAAAGAATTTGGAGACATTTCTGTCCATTGGTAGTACAGAGGACAGTTCTGCTATAAATTTCTGTTTCCCATCCATCGATCCAAGATACACTTGAATATGGGCAAGGATGACCTTTGTTTCATGTGGATGGGGAATCTGTTCCAGAGCAACAGTATCCTCTGCATGATATACCTGTTCCCCTCCAAAGCATTCTGTTGATATTGCAGAAGTTTAGATCCATAGACTGAGTATTTCCGATGCCATTTGACTTGCTGATGTGCAGTAAATCCATTAATACTGGGTTGGAGGATGCCTTGTATGGCAGACATAGGTTACCCCTTAGCAGGCTGTAGGATCCCAAGTATAGTGGCAGGACTTTGAGTTGATCCATATAGGACATGTTGTTTAAGCTTTGAATCATTCTAGTATGGTAAACCTTTGGATATTGCAGTTGCTGCATGTGTCTGGACAGATACACATCAAAGGGGGTATTACATTCAATGTTTGGTCTAATGAGGGCTGAATAAAGGAGGACAATGCCATCCTTAGATCTAGACACAATCACTTTATCAATAAAGTGTGCAATATAGAAAGACTTTCTTACAACAATAGACACATGATGGTCAAAAGGTTGGATTATGTGCCGAAAAATGTACTTATTCCATGGCTAAAATGTCTTTTTATCACAAAAAAATCAATGTTTTAAGTTTTCAGTTATTAAGTTACAATATGTTTTTTTTACTTGAAAGCATAAAAGCTCTAAATCAGATGCCCTTGTCCCCATTACTACCACTATATTGTCCCAAATACTATATCTTCCCAAAGACATATCAGGTGAAGCCTTTATCCTTACTAGCATGTTCTTCCTCTGCTGCATAACTATCCTGTTTTTAACCCTTTTCACTTTCTTTTCAGTTGATGTTTCTTGCTGCCATCACCATAGATATCCTTTCCATAACTGGAACATTTACTGTTGCTACCACTTCCTCTTTTCACACACACACACACACACACACACACACACACACACACACACACACACACACACACACACACCACACACACACACACTCTCTCTCTCTCTCTCTCTCTACTCATTCTCCGACAAAACCATCCTCCTCCTTCTCACCAACAAGTAATAAATCTCCTTTGCATTCCATCATCACTTATATCTCATTATTGCCACCCAGATTCTCCATCTTGTCTCCTCATGGTGCCACTCCAGGCTTAGCTTATATCATTTCCCACAGAGCATCATCCAGAAACCATCCAGATGGGAGGGTTATTACTTCTGAATTTTTGCAATCATGCTTCTTCCTTCCTCGAAGAAGTTCTTCCAAACACATATACAGTTGAAATATATTCTCATAGTCAATTTTGTCTGCCATAGCAGCCCTGCCTTCCTTGCCTACTCACTCATCTGCCATCCTATCATCTTCACAATGTCCTCCATGCCAGAAAGAGTAGAAGAAGTTTCCCCATACTCAGCCAAGTTTAGTGACTGAGCTGCGTCTCCCTTGAAAAAAGGCCACCGGCCTAATGGGAGTGACCTGGTCAAGACAAGAAACGTAAATAAGAATATCTTTCCTAGATACTAATTACAGTCAAATTATTTTGAAGTTAGCTATAACTTCCTGTCTTTATTTACATATTTACAAAGACTGACTAATCATCTGAACAGTTCTAGTCCTGTTAAATACATAGGTGAGTTGTTAATTTGTGGTTGAAGCTAATGCCTGTTGACAAGTAACGAATGAAGAGAGCTAGCTTTTGTCAAAGAAAAATGTGCATTTGTAGGTTTTCATAAGTTGATCCAGAAGATTCTTTATAAAACATATTTCCTCTGTTATTTTCCTAAGCTCTTTATGTAGGTGGTTCCAGTTAGAAGTGGCTATTTTACTGAAGCCACTTTCTCTGGCTGAGATCTTTATAGTTATATGACTAACTGATTAATCTAATCAGTACACTGCTGATTGTCTGAATCAGGGAAAGGGAGAAAATGACTCCAGAATTCCCTGTGTAAAGCATACCATGTGTGAGGTATTTGCATTTATATCATAAATTATATTAAAGTATTAAATATCAGTATGGCTGAATTAAATGAAAAAATAGCAGTGGGAAATTATTAAGTACTGTTCAAGTTCATGTCATGTGACAAACTGACACAAATCTAAGGAATTTGATGCAACCCAAATGAGAAGCACAGAACCAGTTATTGATTACTTCTAAATATGAACTACTTCTCAACATGTGCATTAATAACTTGAACCACATGCAGGTTTTATGATACTTCATAGGATATGATGAAACATAATAATAATACTGGGGAAAATGCAATAATGACTGGCACCTAAATTGTACAGCTGCAGAGATATTTGCCTTTATATAACCAACACATGCAAATATGAATAAATGATCTTATTTTATAAATATTTTCAAAATGAAATCAGATTGAATGATTTCATTTTGAAAGTGAAGGACACATCTATGTGAACAAATGAGCAAGTAATTATCACGGCTCCAGAGATATTACGAACTATTTGTTTAATTTCATTAAAAGGTCTTTTTGTTATTTTTACACTCTAGAAAATCAATCTTATTCAACTCCATTGGCATAGATTGATAAAGCCCTGACTATGGCCCAAGTAGCCTAAGTTCAATTAATGATTTAGACACCAATAGGAGCTGACATAGGGAACAGAAGAATGACAAGACTTAGCCTACTTGCCTCTCCATCTGTGGCGGGACATGGGAAATTTACTTATAGCTGCAGGTCAATAAAGAAACCCTGATGGAGACTGAAAGCAAAGTTAGGGTAGTGCTAGCTGAATGGGGTCTTGCTAAATTTCCATCATAAGAAAGAGTGAAGCTGCTCTTAGAACCACACCTCCTAACTGCGGTGGTCTTCTAATACAATATCAACATGTATAGGGATAAGGCCTCCTGCAACAAAATCAAGCCATTCTTTACAAGTGGCAGTGCTGGCTGCAGGCTTACTTTCCTCCCAACCACCGTATCACCAAATCAACAAAATGATGATCCCAACCAGAAGGGCTTAAAGCTCCAAGTGGTCCTAAATACATAGCAGTGCTGGGGAGAAGGGCTTACAAGACCCATGTCACCACAGAAGCAACCTGCTAGTTAGAGTTCAGACCCATTCAAAAAATTAAGGCTATATCTGATGGGAAATGGAACAAAAGCATTCCAAAGGAGAATGAGTGCTGAACAAGTTTGCTGGTTAGTAAATTTTAAAAGTTATGGTTATCAAGATAATTAGATTTGTTCAGGCCCCGCCCATGAGTATACAGGGATAAAGTCCTGAATATGACCCAGAAAACCTATGTTCATTTAGCAGCTCTGACCCTGGAAGGGCCAGGGTGAGAAGAGTTGGCATTAGCAGCTGATGTCAGCTCATCTATCATAAGGAATAGATGTCTTGACCTGCTGCGGGATCCTGCAACAGTGTTGGAGAACATCAATAGCAGCTATTGGATCATTATAGGCAAATACTGCATATACAACAGAGAGATGGGCATATACATGTGTCTGCATTCCTGGGACCTCCTTAGAGCAGCAGCAGCAGCAGCAGTTTAAGTGAAGTACCAGCCAGTGTAGGCAGGGCTCATGGTTGGGAGGGGAGTTGGGAGGAGTTGGCAAGATGACCTCCCATCCTCACATCTGACTTTCACATTCAGGGGAAATGAATGGGCTTTTAAGAGTCTTATCTTAGCCAGAGAAAACATGGAATGTAAGACTTTATCAGCAGAACAATTTATTTATTTTTATTTTATTTATTTATTTATTTATTTAACATTTGTTTACTGGTAAGGCCTGACTGGACATAGATCCTTTTTCAGCAGAGGCCCAGGGAGAAAAGCTGCATGAGCGACAGTAAATTTTAATGCACACATTACAACAATCAATAAAGTACAAAGTAACCAATATGAAGTATACTTAAGAAAATACAAATTTGTTACATCTTGACAACAAAACCTAGGCTTTGAACATAGCTAGTACTATTTGTAAAGTATGACTTATGTCACGATATAAGGTTAAGACAGGTTGGTAGGAACAAAGGATTAAACACTGGGGAATAAGTTGGATATGGGTGGGGTATACTGTGATGTATCAGAACATTCATGAGGGGTTAGTACAGGAACATAGCCACTTATTTTTTAAATAAGCTTTAAGTGATGGCTTAAAGTGGTTATTGGATGAGATTGAGAGAATGGAGTTAGGAAGAGAGTTCCATATATGAGATATATAGCTGGAAAATAAAGATTCTCCTAAGTGTTGTTGGCTTTGGAGATGGTGAGTAAGTTCTTATTGTTAGAATGAAGTGGGTTGCTGGAACTGTAAGGAAGGATGAGATTTTGTAGTGCAGGGGCTCTGACTGGTTGTGTTACAATTTTGTGAGTTAGAGTTGGTTGTAAAAAATAATGTTGGGAAGCTCAAGCCAGCCTAGTATCCTTAAAGCTGTACAATGATGTGTTCTATATGGGCAGCCAGATGCAATCTTAGCAAATTTATTATAACATACTTCTAGTTTAGATAAGTCAGTTTTCTTAAGATTAGTTAAAAATTGGAGAGGCATATAGTAGAGTGGAGAGCAGATGGGTTTGTGCTAATGTAATTTTGGCCATTTTGGTCAGGAACCTTTTGTGCCTGTACAGACTACCAAGTTTCTTAGGGACTTTTTTATTGTTAGGAAGACATGTAAGTCAAATTTTAGGCTACTGTCTATTTTCACTGCAAGAAGCTTTGTATGGGTTGTCGACATTATTGTATTTGGCTATTATGTTAATGGTGGGCATGAGACAGATGTCTTGTTAGGTTGGAAGAGTAACAATTTAGTTTTGTTTGGGTTCAGGATTAGAAGGGCACTGGATAACCATGTTTCAACAGAAGTGAAAGATTTTTGTGTTTGAGAATGAAGAGCTGATAGAAAATTGGCAGCACAGATTAGTGTTGAATCATCTGCATACTGTATTATAGAACCATGTGGAGTAGCTGTGTGTAGATTATTAGTAAAGAGGGATAAAAGGAGAAGGTCCAAGATAGATCCTTGGGGGACACCAATAGATAAAGGAAGGTGTGGAGATAGGTCACCTTGCCATAGAACAAATTGCTGATAGCCAGATAAATAGTTATGAAACCAAGCTGTGGCAGAGGGTGAGAAGGAAAGCTCAGTTACTCCATCTATTGGTTTGGAATGGGAGATCATATCAAAAGCATTTGATAGGTCTGGAAAGATGGCAAATACAAAGTCATTGTTATCCTGTGATGGTTTACAGTGCTAGAGAAGGATAAGAGAGCTGTAGTGGTATTATGTGATTGGCGAAACCCATGCTGAGTGTTTTAAGAAGGTTGTTTGTCAGTAAGAATTTCATGACCTGGAGATGAATACACCTTTTGAATACCTTAGAATGAGGTGAAAGAATAGCAACTGGCTGATAGTTTGTCAGTTCTGTGGAAGGTCGCCCTTTATGAAGTAGGATTACATGAGAAATTTTCCACAGCTGAGGGACCTTGTTTTTGAGAATGGATCTATTTACAAGGATTGATACTGAGAAGGCTATAGATTCAGCTGCAATTTTGAGGGATTCAGTGGGAAAGTTATCTATGGCAAGTATAGTAGGTTTTAGTTTCTGGAGTAGTTTTTTTATAGTGGCTGTAAGAACTGGAGAGAAAGAGAACAAGGCATAGCTGGTTTGGTATCAGGAGTAGGGGGTTGCTGCTTGGAAAGTGCAATTATAGATTCAGTAAAATATTTCATAAAAATGGTAGCTATGGTATCGGAATTGTTGTGGATATTTGGGGTTGGTGTAGTAGTTTTTTCTGAGTAAAGGATTGAGTTTATAGCTGGCCAGAGTTTTTGAGGGTTTTTTTGATATGTGTTTTGAATGTTATGATAGAAATTTATTTTATCCTGTTTTATTTGCTTTTTTGCCTTATTTCTAAATTCCTGATACTGTTGTTTAGAAACTATTGTGTTAGTCTTATGCCACAGTTCCTAGGCTTTATCTCTAGGTTTCAGAAGGACCCTAGTGTCTCTGCTTAGCCAGGGGGCATAGTTTGATTTTACTCTGATGGTTGGAATGTGCATTTAATATATCTAAAAAAGATTTATTAAAGTGGTTCACTGCATCATCTAGGTCAAGGTATTTGAGTGGAGTCCAATTGCACCATTGTAGGTCAGCTAGGGAGTTGTCAAGATAAGTGGGATGCTTACTATTAATGCAATGCAAATAGTTAATAACCTTTTCTTTTTTTACAATTATTTTGCATTGTGATTGTTATTTAATATTTGTATATTGTAACTTTATCTTTACTTATGTTTGCTGGGGCTTTTGCCCTCGGGTCTCCACTGAAAAATGGGTTTGTTTGCAAACTCAGTTGGAATAACCCAATTAACAAATGTAAAATAAATAAAAATAAATAAATAAAGTTATGTTTTTTTTTCTGAGTTGTTTAAACATAGTAGGTTTTGGTGGGAATATGTGTTGTCGTATAAGAAATGTGGGTAGGTGGTCCTCAGACCATCAGGAAGGCAACCTGATTGGAATGAGTGAGAGGAGTTATTTAGTAATATCCAGCCCAAGGTTGATTGCTTTTCACTAGCTTTATCTATTCAGGGTGGTTCTTGAATAGTTTGTGTAAAGCCATGCAAGTTTATGTGATGGATGGGGTGATCTGTATCACATGCAAACCAGTCTAAATTAAAATCACCCAGTATGAATGTCTTCTGACTAAGGGTACTACTTGCCCAATGTAATGGATATTCTACAATTGGGGCATTATTTCCAGGTGGGATAGAGCAGCCAATCATATTAAGTGTTTTTCTAATTTATAGTTAGTGTGGTGTAGATGATTTCTGCACTGTCGAGTTGTAGGGTTTTGCAGTCAATAAAAGTTAAAGTGAGATGGTCTTTAAAGAGGATAGCAACTCCACCTTCTCTTTTGTTGAATCTATCCACCCGTAGTATGGAGTAACATGGGGTAGTATTTCATTATCTTTTGTACCTGGTTTTAGCCACGTTTCAGTGATTATTACTATATTTGGGGTTATGTGGCTAGAGTGGCATAGCGGATATCTAATTTGTTGGCTATATTTCTAATATTAATGTTCATTACCAACAGGTCTGATTTTTTTCTGTTTAGGATTGGAAGTGTAGGGGTGTTGAGACTAAAGTGACTAGGAGGGTTGGTGTTATCTGAGAATGGTTCAGGGTTTGGGTGGATGTCACTACTAAGCAGTGCCCCAGAAGCAATGTTGGCAAGTAATTTCAATCATTTGATAAGCGCATTGTTGAATAACTGAGGGTTGTAGTGACTATCTTTAGTAGGTAGTATTTTAAGTGGAAAATATTGGAGGCTACTAATATTAACAAGTGTAGGAGAGATGGTGAGATATGTACATGGAGGAGTATGGTAAGGTGGGTTTGGGGTGTGATGAAAAGTGGGTGTCTGAAGTGTGTTGTGTTGATAAGTAGTGAGGTGAGATAGTAATATGAGTGTAGTGAGAAGTGATTGGTGAAGTACAAGCATGTTATAGGTCTAGGAAGAGGAAACAGGATAACAGGAAGTTTGTGTAACTGGATGGATAGAGTGAGGGACAGTTAGCCTAGTGCATAATAGTAGAAGCACCAGGAGCAGGTGGGATATGGGGGCAAGGTATGGGACAGGAGTGAGCCTAAAGAGCAAACGGAATGGGCAAAGCAAGCCACAGCAGGAGGGAGTCCAAAGAAAAAAAAAAAAAAAAACAATCAGGAGAACAAAACAGTCTTCACCTTACCTTTGCATCGCAGGAATGAATGAGCTGATAGGGTATAAGTAGGAAGCCAGAGAATGCATCATGTGCAGATAAAATCAAAAAATAAATTGGATTTGATTAAATGTAAACTTAATATTATTTTCATATAAAAAAATAGTTGCCCAGACATGAACTCACTGATTTCAGAAAGTGTAAAATTAAACTGCTTTTAGGTGTGAGCTAAAATGGCAGAGATATTAAAGTTTTCACCCACATTACATTAATTAGGTTGTCTGGTGTGGATCATTTATCTTGTTACATTTTCCAGACTGTTTCTTGCATTTACGTCTGTTTTTGTGTGTGTGTGTGTGTGTGTGTGTGTGTGTGTGTGTGTGTGTGTGTGTGTGTGTGTGTGTGTGTGTGTGTGTGTGTGTGTGTGTGTGTGCGTCTGCGTTTTTGTGTGTGTATTTTAAGGGCCTATTTATCATCACAGACCAGAATGGGGAGTACTGGAACATTGAAAAAGAAAGTATCAAAGCTTCCTGTATTCAACTTCTCCTTACATCAGGCCTGCCTTGGTTGCACATTAAATGAATTGTGGTGTCAGACAAGATGAAGATGGTGACTTTTACTTTTTTTTCATCTTATTTCTCCTTTTCTGAGTTTGTGTGATCTTCGAGTAGATTTTGTAAGAGAGAGATAGGGTGTTGTGCAGGGGCAATTGTTTGGTGTATTTCTAACATCAGCAAGGCTGTTTTTTTTTTGAGTGCGCATCCTTCCAAGGCTTTAGATGTTTCAGTTTAGATTATGTGTAGGCCAAACAATACAGGATTAATCATAGTTAGCCTGTGCTCTTGCCTTCTACCTATGTGCAGGTCGGTTCTCTAGATTGCACTTGTTTTTATTTTGTAGACTTTTATTTTTTTTTTAAGTGACTGTTTTCCAGGGCCTCTGCAGCTTTTGTTTTTTTTTCTCCTAACAGTCCTCACATAAAAAAAAAGAAACAAAAAAAAATCAGTCTCAGGTGTCAAAATCTTTGCATAATGGCATGTTTCATTTGTTCTGTAAAGACCATCACGTCTGCCTCTTACCACTCTTCTTGGTGTGTTACATTGCTTTTCAGAAGTTACTGTACTATGCAGGCTGATATATTTATTTATATATATATATATATATATATATATATATATATATATATATATATATACATACATATATAGATATATGCCCATCCTGGTTTGCATGCCTAATTTCCCTATCATTGCTCTGTTCGTTGCCTTTGCTTTCATTCCTTTTGTGACAAATTCAGGCTGTCTTGCCTTTCTGTGTACATTTTCTCTGTACTGTGTACCATTTTCTCCTTCCAGCCACTGTGTTCAACTTTTCTTTCTTAACTATTTTCTATTCAATTGTTCCTGCTCCAGTGGTGCACTTTGTTTTGGTACTGATGTCCTCTGTCAGTTCTGTTTTTCTCTGATAAATACAAAGTTTCTTTTCTCATCTTCTGGTGTTGTACATGTTGCTCCACTCTTACATGTTCTATCCATTTTCTCTCTCTTTTTGGCAGTGCTTTTCCACAGTCAGATTACCTCTTGGCAGTTTCTGTAGTGTTTTTCATTGGCTATGCATGCAACCATGTTTCACCTTGTATTTGCTGAGCACCTCTTTGTACGTAGTTCATCATAGGTTGTGGGACCTGTAGAAGGAAGCTTCATTTTGTGATGGACTAGATCTATTTCCATTTCATGCTTCATGATGTATTTTCACTTATACTGTCTCCTTTCAGCTGCTTCCACCCGGCTGGCTATAGGCTGCCATCCTTCATCTGAGCCTTTTAAATGTTAAGGTTGTATAATTGCATTTTAGAAATGAGAGTACAGCTGGATGCCTATGCCGGTCTTCTCATCTCTTGTCTTACATTTCAGTAGGCTGCTCTCTTCTTAAGAAGTGATGCAGTACAGTCAGCCTATATTTTTATCCTATTTTCAGCTTTCAGTGTTGGGCTGCGGTGGTGCAGCGGTTAGCATTGTCGCCTCACAGCAAGAGGTTCTCCCATTTGATTCTCGGCTGGAGTGCCTTCTGTGTGGAGTCTGCATGTCCTCCCCACACTCAAGTGACCTCTAAAGACATACAGGTAGGTATGTCTGTGAATGGGTGTGCCTTTTTTGAAGGTTGGGCGTCGGGCTGGCAACTCGGCACCGTAAAAACCCACTGACAATCATTAGTGGACCGGAGTTCCACTGTGGCGACCCCTAACCCCGAAAAGCCAAAAGACTTTCAGCTTTCAGTGTTGTTGCTCCTCATGTGATCTTTATGCACTAATGCACTACTTGCTGGGTATGAAGCTGTGAAGTGTATGTATGGTTGTGCCCTGGCAGACCACCTCACCCCATCCTACCATGGTGAGATCCAGATTTTGTCAGAAGGATTTAGGTGCATTAAAACCTGACTTTAATACAGCCTTGTTACTCATTGGCTGTATATTTTCACTCCTTGCTCTATTTTCATGATTATCCAGCTTCATTCGTAATGTATTCAATAAGGAACAACATTTCCAAACATTGAGAGCTGATCTTCTGTGCTGTGTATTTGTAGTTCTGTTTCATGCATTCTGTTAATCTGTCTTCTCTGTTATACATCATGTATTTCTTTATTTAGTTATGCAGGTACTATTATTTGATAACTGGGTCAGTGGGCTGGTCTGTTGACTCTCTTCAGCCATGTCACAAGCTCATAGCTAGAGCATACAGTATTTAATCATTGTACGATATTTACAGACTACAGTAAATTATCATAAAGTATCACTGAAGTAGGATACAGTGAAATCAAAATCATTTCAAGGACTCAGCAATATTGATACAAACCAGTAATGTAAGATGCAAAATAAAACAGCAAAATCTGAAGTACAGTACAACTTATCAGACAATATTGTTCAAAATCAGATAGCATTATTATGCTGTTAGTAGCAAATTCAGAGACATGGTATAGTCAACAATGCCAACAATAAAGAGTATAACATGCAGTGTAAGCCTGCTTATTATTTGACATCCCACTACTGTTTTTCTTTCCAGATAGGCTGTGCCTGTTGCAATCCCTGCCAGTATTTTTTAACATTTTTTCCTATATACCCTTAAATAGTTTCAATATTTTCTGCTGAGATGCTGTAGGTTTGCTTGCTATTCTCCATTGTCTTGTGACTACCCCCTGAAGAGCTCTCATAATCCAGCAGCCATCTGATCTTACTCAGTCTCCCTCTGCTGAAAATGTTTAGAGAACTCTAAGTGCTGCTATAAATCTGACATCGTGTTTTTTTTAATTTTACCAGACAGTACTGATATGTTCTGCATGCACCTGTGCTCACAGAAAGTGGTATCTTTAAGTAAATGCCCTTGCTATTGTTTGATATGCATTCATGCAGTAAGTCTGTCAGATTAGGTCTTATATGGACACAGGTGTTACTGAATTTAAATGCAATGTCTTTTGGCTTCTCCTGTTAGGGGTTGCCACAGCAGATCACTGGTCTGCAGATTGATTGGCAGTGGAGTTTTTATGGTGTCGAGTTGCCTGCCCAGTGCCCAACCTTCACTGAAGGCAAACACACACACACACACACACACACACACACACACACACACACACACACACACACACACACACATGCACCTACCTGCATGTCTTTAAATCTCATTCAACTGCAGGGAGGACATGCAGATTCCGCACAGAAGGCACTCCAGCTGAGAATCAAACAGGAATACCTCTTGCTGTGAGACAACAATGCTAACTGCTGCACCACAGTGGCCTTGCGGTGTTATTTAATTTAAATATATACTATAATTAGGCAGCACATTATGTGTTTGTGAGCTAATTAAAGGTACATTAATGCTAAAGATGGGATCTGGACAAAAGATTATTTTCCAAGAGGGGCAAGCTGAACTCTTGCAGAGTACTGTCCAGTAGCATGTGATTTAGGTTCTGGGGCAAATCTGATTCATTTCAGGATCAGCTCAAGACACATCAAAAATGAGGCAAATATTTTAAACAGACACTTCTAGGGGGACATATTGTTACACATCACAAAAATGAAATAAAGTAGGTAAATGGCTAAATATCAAAACATTTTTGCAGGTGACCTGTGCATCCAAGTACATGCATGGTATTATTTTTTTTGGGGTGTGTGGGGGAGACACTATAGTTTAAAAACCTCTAATCACAATTTACTATATGTGATCAATGCCTATTTTCACAAGCAAGGGCATAATTGCATTTTGCAGATGTGTTCTACACAAAGATGAATAAAGATCTAACATGCACAGTCTTCGTTTAACTATTAGAAATGAGTCTTTTCATCTAGAAATTGATTAAAAATCAATAGTAACAAACAACTAAATCGATAATATGCTAATCAGTTTGCCTTCAGAGAAATTTTGAAAATGTACAGGTTAATACTAAGGAACAGAAGAGGGCAGCCTGCTGGAATAAGGGTATCAAAATGATTAGAAAGTAAAATTTAAAATCTTACACACCTATATACTGCTTACTAATAATAATATACCAATAATCATGAGCATTGTTTCTTTTTGTGTCTGAAAGCCTGGTGAAAGTCATTTGTAATTAAGAAATTGAATTTGGTTTGACAGAAAACATAATCATTAAACAACTTTTTTTTTCATTTCTGGCTAACAAAGCATTGTTGTATTTCACCGCAGTGTCAAGGAAAAAAACATGTATAAAATTAAACCACAAAGAAAATATACGTGTGATGAAACATTAATATGACAGATAAAATGCTTCTTTTGTAGTTATTTAACTTGGTTAATTGATAAGGATATCATATCAGGGTGGACCCATGTCTAGGTAAAGAGGACAGACCCTTTTAAGCGTTGCCAAGATCAAAAGGTAATGAGTAAGTAAAAATGCAGCCATACAGTTGCTAATCTATTGCTATTTGTGTTCTGGGACATGATAAACTAAGGGGAAAAAACATAAACTTCACATGGACTCTTAACTCATGTTTAGGCCTAAACCTCAGGTCTGTCTAGAACTGTTAGATTCTGTCTAATAAATAAGAGCAGGTGGTGTGAATTAAAAGTTTTGCAAGTAGTTAAGTACTGATTATGTCAATGATATATAAAATTTGTCTTTTGTCTCCCATCCTTTCTGCATACATGCAAAGTGTACAAGGATGATCTAGAGGCCAAAAAATGGGGTCTATATTATAAGCACAAAAGACCTTTTCAGCGAATACGAAAACAGCAACACATATTGTGCGAACTACGAAAACACAGAACGTCCTAAACCATGAAATTCAAAATCTTGAATCATCATAGTTGACCAACCCCACCGCCCACTACATACTACCTACACAAACAAAATAAATAAACCACATACATACACTAAACAAAACCCTACTTCTAACCCTACACTAAACCTTGCATACATTACTATCTATGCACTTACATTAACCCGCACCCTAACCCTAAGTTCTGTAACTATCGCACACTTACCTTAAGGAGCTATACTGCAGAAGGGCCAACTATGACGATTCGACATTTAGAATTTCACGCTTCAGGACATTCTGTGTTTTCGCGGTTCACTGAATATGTGTCAACATTTCCGTATTTGCGTAAGTGGACCTTCGCGGTTCTAATAGGGAACCCAAAAAATGCCATGGTGATTTGCTTCTGATGAAAAGGCTATCCAGATACTAGGTGACAATTTCATTTACTATACTTACAGTGCTTGATAGTAAGCCAAGGGTAGGAAGATCTGTAAAAGTATAAAAAGGGAAAAAATACATCCGTGGTAGTAAGGTAAAGAAAGAGTAAGTTAGTGTGGCAAGCATTAAGACATATAAATGTATAAGACTAAGTGTCTGGGATAAATGGTAAATGGGCACAGGCAACATAGACATGATGTGAGAAAAGCACTGAACCATGAACCCTAAAACATATATTTAACAATGAGGAAGGGATTCTGAAAGAATAGTATGGCATGGAAAAGGTGAAATGGTCACCATTGTTCACACTTCGGAGAAAGGAGGCAGATAAGAAATAACAGATAGAAAAAGATAAATTGTTTGGAGATACATTTCCTGAATGGTTTAACATTGGTCTGTGAACCTCATTACCAAACAGTTTAAGAAAAACATCTCCACCTCTTTTAGTTATCAGACTTTAGTAAAGATGTAAAAATAACCAGCACAAACAAAAAATATAAAATACAACCAGTCAGTGAATCCAACACAGGTTTATTGTAAAATCTCTGTCTCTGATGTCTCAGCCAAAAAAAAAAAAGCCTTCAAGGAGTAAAGAGCATCATACAAAACTTGCCTAAAATACTATAACCAATTAACAATTAAACAATTAAATAAGCATTCTCCAATTTAATTCTTCATTTAACCAATGTGGGTACAGAGTATTAAATTTCAAAATATACACTGATTCCTTAGTTAAAAGCTTTTTTTAAGAATACATTCATCAAAAAGTGACACATTTATTTTCTTTAAAATAGTTCCTTGTAACCCTTCACTATTACTAGTATGAAATTGCTGAAAATGTACTGCTATAGAGCTTTCTTCCTTTTTATTATAAATATCCCTTACATTTTCTAGTAGTCTCACTTTGAATGCCCTCTTGGTCTCCCTAACATAAACTAAATTACAAGGGCATCTGAGGTCATAAACGACACCCTCGGTATCACAAGTGAAGTTATTCCAAGTTTCAAAGGGAATATTATTAATTCTTGGAAAATTTCTACTACAAATTTACAAGCTTTGCATTTATTAAAGCAAGTGGTTCCCCTGATGTTTAATCTCTGATGTATTTTCATAGCCAGGGTACAAAATCTTCCTCTCACAATAACATTTAGTATGTTCCTACCCCTTCTATAGGATATTCCCAACCTGCCATCAAGCCATGCAGAGACATTTTTCAAAGAAGACAAGTACTTCCAATAATATTTTATTTGTTCTACAACTTTTGAACTAAAGCATCCAAATGTAACAAAATAAATAAATTCCTTATGTTCTCTGTCAGTCATTTTGTAATGGTCCAAGGACTGTCTACTAGCATGACAATTTCTTTTGTCAAAATTATTGCATCATTTCTTCCAGCTCTTCTCAATTAGGCTTTTGCTGTAGCCTCTTTTAACAAACATGTCTACAGTTCTACCCAAGTCTTGTTTAAAATCATAGATATTATTGCACAACCGAGATATTCTAAGCATCTCACCATAAGGAAGTGCTTCCATAGTATGTGTAGGATGACAACTATGGCCATGAACAAACTGTGTACCTTGATCAAACTTTCTGTGCACTGACGTCATTAGTTCAGAATCATTCCTAATACCAATGACTGCATCCAGAAAAGGAATATGTATTCCTATATTAAGGACATCAAATTGTAGACCATGTCTATTATTATGTAAAGAACTAACAAATTCTGTTACTAAATCCTGTCTCCCGTCAGCTATAAAAATTAAATCATCAATGTACCTGTAGTGACTAATAACATGCTGACAAAAAAATGTGTTCCCATAGATATATTCATTCTCAAAAAGGCCCATGCTTAGATTAGCATACATGGGAACAAAAGCAGCCCCCATTGCTCTGGCTTGTCTTTGCCTAAAAAGATTATTATTAAACTCAAAAAAGTTATGTGTAAGACAGAAATATACCAATTCTACTATATATTCTGTCACTGGTGAGATATCTAAAAAAAATCTCAAAGCCTCCATGCCAAAATTATGGCTGATGATTGTATAGAGGCTTTTAACATCTAATGTAAACATACATGTTACTGTTCCACTTAATATCATTAATCTTTTGCAAAAAATTAAATATATCTTGAATATAAGATGGCAAAGTATATACTACAGCTGCTAAATAACTATGTAAAAAAAGGTATAGTTTATGGGTGAAATATTCACAACTCGAGACTATAGGCGGCCTATTTAAATTTTTATGAATCTTGGGGAGGCAATAAAAATATGCCATTTTACATCCATCTATATTAAACTTCTTCTTAATATCAGTTTCAGAGAAATAACCAAGGCTATTACCCTTGTGCAATAGCTCAACATACACAGCAATTGCTTCATTATATGCCAACATGTCAGTTCTCTCATAAATTTTATTGTCCTCTAAATGTTCAATACACATAGCCATATACTGAGTATAATGCATAATGACAAGCTTATTCCCTTTGTCTGAGGGTTTAAAGATTACATTCTTCATTTTACCTAAAGCTTGAAGAGCTTTCCATTCTGTAATGGACTAGTTATAATCAACATGCTGTTTATTTTTAACGAAATTATTAAACACATCTTCAGTAGCATCATTCAACATATTAGAAAAATGAACTACTTCTTCATTTAAAACTGGAAGTAAAAAAGCACTTTTTGTGTAAACATTACTAGTACCTAACCTACAATATGCATTAAATGAACTTTCAGATTCACATGTAAAAAAACTTTCACAGGACATATTCACACTGTCATTACAATCTATCAAATTATCATCTATATCTACTTTTCCAAAAAAATGCTTTAGATGTAGTTTTCTACTAAATTTAAACATATCACATTTGAAGTCATAAATACGAGGTACCACAGTGGGAATAAATTTTAGGCAACGGTTCAAAACCGCAAGTTCACAATCAGAAAAAACATGTCCAGAAAAATTTACAATATAACTCTCACTCAATCGAGGTATCAAATTATCTTTTACCTCTTTTATACCCCCTCTCAGGGTAGGAATCCCTTTGAAAATATCCTTGTTGCTCACAATCATGTTTTCTGCCTTGCCTTCCTCCCCTGTAGTTGTTGGCATTATTCCGAAAGGTATGATAATGTCGTTCTGGTTGCTGAGCTGGCAACAAAACAGGGTATTCCTCTTGGTTTTCTGCCTCTTCATCACATGAAGTGTGATGTCCATCTGATGGTGAAAATGAGAAATTGTTCATTTGAAAACCGTTTTCCGCCCTTTCAAACCTCACATGATTGAGAGCCTTCTTCCGATTGGCCTTTGAGATAAACGCCTTCCCAATTTCATAGTCACAGAGATCTCGTAGTAGTTTTCACTTCTTCCTTTCAACTAATTCCCTTTCATAGTCTTTTAGTTTTAAATTAATATCATTGGGAAAAGCATCAAGCACTTGGGCATGTGTGCCTGCTGACAAAGTATTACACACTTTTTTAATCTGATCTTTTATCTCTGTCTGCTTAACCCTGTCACGCTCTAACAGGATATTCACCCACACTAAAGTGTACTTGTGTGCTGCTGCTACTAAAGCTACTGCTATTAAAGATGTAAATCCAGATGACATAGCAAAAGCTTTAACAGAGTTAAAGCTATATCAGCAAGAAAAAAAAATCAAACTCAGGGCTAGGAAGATGTCAGTTTATTTTTAACAACATAAAGGTGCCAGGATCATAAACTAACTGAAAACCAACAACCACAAGCCTGGAAAAATGAAGCAGGATGTACTGAAAAATAAGTTCTTTATTGAGCCACAACGTTGAAATGAAAGAACACCATTAACGCCTTTACCACATACAAGTACGTTTTCGTCAAATAATAATTCGACTTCATCAGATGCTGACAACCATACAATACTCTATTTTTATTTGATTCCTTGTTAATTAAAACCTATCAGGATGCTTCTATTAAATTTAAAACAGCGAATACCCTTTTTCCATTTAAATTTTGTTTCCTTCATTTAAATATTAATGAATAAT
Organism: Protopterus annectens; assembly: GCF_019279795.1. Taxonomy (NCBI): domain Eukaryota; kingdom Metazoa; phylum Chordata; order Ceratodontiformes; family Protopteridae; genus Protopterus; species Protopterus annectens. The sequence goes on from NC_056730.1 coordinate 1,011,752,102, forward strand.
TCATTTGAGATACGTCCCTCATTATGACGTATAAAATCATTTTAAAATTGATGTTAAGTTATGTTTCTTAAAAAAATAAATTTTTTTCATTTCATTGTGAACAAATCTGTTCCATTTTAATGCTTTTTGTGTAACATATTTAAAAATATTACTAAAATGTCCAGTTAAAAAACGAATAAATATATAAATAAATACATAAATAGGTAAATACATATGCCCATGTATTTAATCATATGTTTATCTTTATAAACCAGTGCATTAAATTCTATTGTTCTCGTCACATACTGTCACTTTCCATAAGTTCTGACTATATAAATTGATACTAGTTACAATTTAACTGTTCTTAATTTTAATATAGGTAAAATTGAGATGTACTCATTCAGTCCTGGGGGGTTCCCTGCGTCCAGGGTTAGTTGCCACCACAATTCCCTGAACTCAATTTTTTCTTCCCAGGGTCCCCCCTACCGTCAAGTTTAACTTGTTCCAAAACCAAAAAAGTATATTTTGCTTCAGGGCATTTTTTAAAATGCTTAAATAAAGCATTGGTGTCCTTACATGTAGCCACTTCATAACAATGTTCGTATATCCTTCTTTTCAACCTTCTTTCGGTTTTTCCCAACATAGAAGGATTTACAAACTGTGCAAAAAGCTAAATATACTAAACCTTTTGATTCACAATTGTATAGACCCCTACTTATCAACCATTTCTTTCTACTTTCTAAATAAAACCTATCTACATTCATAATATAGTGACATTGATTGCAGTGTCCACATTTATAGGTCCCCGTTTTGTTTTTTATTTTAGTCCTTTGTTTGTTCTCTAGAATCAGCCTTATGTTCTGAGAATTTTTATGTATTATTTTTTGAGGCATTTTGGATATTTTGTCTATGTCTGTAATGGCCACAAACCTTTCCCATTCTCTCAGAAATTTCCTTTTGACAATGTTGTTTATAGCATTATATTCCAAAGCTAGTACTTGCTCATAATTGGAACCATTACTATCTTTTCTAACCTCATCTGTTTCATTCCAACCACCGTTGTTCAAAAAAAACTAACTGAAAACACAAAGAAATGTTATGAATGAGAAGAAAATTGTAAGAAATATAAGCATAAACACCATTTGGACAGAGATACTTTAGAGAAAGCAGAACAGATTGTAGCAGAAGGAGAAAGTAGGTTGATCTGTGTATCTATAAGAATAATACAGCAGCACAGAGGGGGTGTGTTACAGTGCTGGCATTAGTGGGTAACCCAGGGAACAACCCCACCATCTGGGAAGGTGACTGCCCATCACTGGATGATAATAAAATTTAAAAATATGATTTGTTAGAGATCTACTTACAGAAGCATATACTGCAATAGAGGTAAAAGGTGTTAGTACAGAAAATAGGAGTCAGTCACAGAAGTGGGCAAAAATTAGAATATATACTCGAACAGAGTTACTGAACTTGATTCGGACATATAAACAAAGCCAAGAAAGACAGTTTTAGCTTGGTTCCTTTGAGCCTGGGATACAGGAGGAAATGCGACAGAGGCATAGATGCTCCTGTCTAGTATTGCACCTATATGTAAAACAGATTTTTAAAGTATTAAACCCATATAGCAACGGCCTTTCATCATAACCTGATACTAGTGCAGTCCTTTATAAAGATAAATCTTGGAAAACAATAGAGGAGAAAGCAATTTATAAAGATGGCAAAGCTAGCTACTGCCTATTCACTAGACAATCATCAGAGTGATTCTCTAAACTGTACAAGTATAAACAAGTGTTATGAAGAGTAGGTTAATAAAGAATGCATCAGTATGCAAGGGACAGTTAACATCAGCTATGTTGGACAGCAAGAACTTAACTCAGTTGAAAAAACTAACAGGAATGGGATCAAAGAAAGGCACAAAGTGCAAATGCAAAGAAACAGCAGGGTAAAAAACATATATAGAAAACAGATGTTTATAGAACTTTTAAGATGGGGAGTACCAGTAGAAGGTATTGCTGGGATAAGCAAAAATGGAAATATATGAAAACAGAAGAGAAAGGGAGAAGAAAAAAAGATGTAGGAAACTAGTCAGCTCAAGAGCAAATTGCAGTGACTAAACAGACGGTGAGAGCAGTTATACATAAGGGCCAATGCCCCTATGTACTACTTATGATTTATTGGGATAATAGACCCCTGCATGTTATGGCAAACTGTGGTCTGTTATGCCAGTAACAAACCATAGCATGTTATGGCATTGGTAGACACAGTTGCAGAAATATATATATATATATATATATATATATATATATATATATATATATATATATATTAATTTATAGGGAAGACACTAGAACTTGATGTTTGTAGAGGTGCAAAAGCTACAGAGGTAAATTCAAGGGTTAAAATAGTCTTTGTGGATGAGGTACCTATATGGATGTCAACTGTATGAGCTTCCATATTAGAGCACATTTTAGCCATAGATATACTGACAGGGAAAACTACAGCAGGGTGTTTCAAATTTGGGGTGCAAGACTGTTCTATCTATACAGTTATAGGTTCATAGGTAGGTACTAGGCAATCTGCCCAAGGGCATTTATAAGCCTAGCCAGAGTGTGTCAGCTTTCACCGCCTCATTGATTAATTAACTGAGCCTCTGTCAAGAAGAGCCAATGAAGTGATCCCAGGGGTGTATTTTCTGTTACCCATCCACTCGTCAAGGTTTCTCTTGAAGAGTATTAGTGAGGTTCTTTGCCTCATGTAGTTAGGAATTTTGTTCCAAAGCATGGGAGTCTCTGTGACATGAATCTATCCCTCTAGCATGTTCTATTTATTGTTGTGGCGAGGTTTAGCTCACTAGAGCAAGTGGCTCGCAGCCATACCTCTCAACCTGGAAACATCAAAAATCTGGACAAGGGCCATGAAAAACAAGTACAAATATGTATGCTGATTAACATCTAATTTGAATACATAATTATGTTAACCCACCCACTCCAATGGAATTGTGGGATACCAACTTTTGAACACAAACTGAAGGACATACAACCAAAATATGGCACCAGAGACCCCCTGCAGCCATTTCAGTGTACCACTACCTGGCTATTTCACCCCATTTACCATAAACACTAATGTGTGCATACTGCTTTACTTCTACAATGATTATTTGGATTTTTTTTCTCAATAATTTTTATTTATTTTTACATCATAGCAGAACAGTAAATAAAATGTAGCAAATAAAACAGAAACATATGAGCATTAAACAATTATTATACACTGAGATTAATGCAAAAGAGGTTAATCAATCAAACAATATTATCTACACTATGTACATTGATGCTTCCAAAATTCAACGTAGCAAAAGAGATGATTTTGATAGGGTTAGTTTAAATAAAGTCTTAAAGAGAAAAAGACATTTATAAGAGTTAGGGATGTAAGATGTTGTGAAGATTCTTGGTTACAATGAAGTAGGGTCATTTATGGTAGTTTATGTAAGTATGATATTAAAAATGTGTTCCCATAGTTTGCAAAATTTAATATTTTGATCCGTTTTGTTAATTATTATTTTATGGGCTAATAGATGTTTAATCGCTATCAATCTAATGTTCTCCCAAGAGTAATTAGTTGAGTTGAGCCAGTTGGTAGCTATATAAAGTTTCATTAGGAGAAAAATATTAATCAGGGTAATTGCTTGGTTTTGGGAGATACTATTTGGGAGGATATGTAGTATCATAAATTCCCAGGTGAGTGCGGATGTCTGATAGCCTGTCTTTTGTAGTTGACGTTTAAAGGAGTTCCATAGTTTGAATATACATTTACAGCTCCAGAAAATGTGGAGTAAGTCAGCAGATTTATCTTTGCAGTGTGGGCAGAGTGGGGATTTTTTAGGGTTAAATTTATGTAAAATAGCAGGTGTGAAATACACATTGTTATAGATCATGAGTTGAGTGAAAGCTAGTTTTTGAAGCGATAACAATTTTATTGTTAGGTTAATTGCTTGATTCAATTTATGATTATCAATGGATGGAAGGTTTTTCCTCCAAAAGTCAGAGATGAGTATATGTTTCTGGAATTTAATGTCTTTGATCATTTTATAGGTACATGTGATAAATTTTTTATTTGAGAGGGAAGCCTTCCAAAGTAAGTTACAAGTTACTATATCTTCATTACTAGTGATAGTGTCACGGAGATAACTAGTACATAACTCCTTGATCTGTCTCAGGATCAGTAAATATGATTGGGAAGGTTCAATTGGTACCTTATTTCTTAAACAGAGCAACTTACGTATGGATATATGTCTTGTATGGTTGTGTTTATTAGTTGAGGGAAGCAATTTAGGTTTAAAGTCTGATTATTTCTTTTAAGATTAGGGTTTTTATGTAAGGGTTGTAATGTCATCATAGCTTGTATAAGGTTTAAGGATTTGAATAGTTTTTGTATTAGTGCAATGGAGTATTTAAGGGGTTCTATTAAATTACAGGATTTCATGAAACTGGTGTTTAGAAATGGTAATGCTTTGGGATTTATATCCAGGCTTTTGATATGGTTATAGTATATTCTTAGCCAGTGTGGGAACCAAGCTTTATCTATTGAGTTGTATTCAGCAATTCGTAAAATTCTATTGGTGTTTATAATTAAGTAGTATGGGGGTCATTAATTTATCATATGAAACTCTGTTTTTTTTTTTTTTTGGGTTCCCAGATGAACTTGGCAAGCTCAGTGTGTATTTGTTTAAAACATTCTTGGGTATGGTTATCTGGAAGGTCATAAAAATATAAAGTAATCTGGGTAAGACATTCATTTTAATTACAGAGACTTTGGCCAGAAATGGTAGCCTTAAATTTTTCCATCTTTTCATGTCAAGTAAAATGTTATGCCATTTTTGCTTTATGTTATTTGTGTAAAAGTCTTTGTTGTGTGTAGAGAATGTAATGCCTAAGTATTTAATTACTTCTTCAGTTTTTATTTTCCCTACCAGTGGTAGAAGGGAGAATGGTTCAGGAGTTTTTAAGGTGAAGATGTTAGTTTTTTTGAGGTTCAGTTTGTAATTCGATATCATTGAGAAGCGTTCAATAGCAGATAGTATTTTATTTATATCCGAAATTGGGGTGGTACATTAAATATTTAGGTCATCAGCAAAAGCAGATAAAAAGATTTTGGTGTTATAAATTATTGGAGGGTTATGATATACATTTTGTTTTATATTTAGGAAGAGAGGCTCTAGATATAAGTTAAAAAGTAGAGGAGATAGAGGGCATCCTTGACGGGTTCCAGTTTTGATTGGAATTATTTTTGACCAGGTTTTGTTTATATATATATATATATATATATATATATATATATATATATATATATATATATTTATATAAAGATGTATAGGAGCTATTGTATAGTATTTGTAAGGTTTGGATAAATTTTTGGGGTATGTTGAAGTAGGGCAGAGTTTGAAGTAAAAATGTTATGTTTACTCTATCAAAGGCTTTATGGGTATCAATAACGAGTGTGTATATGTATAGATTGTTTTGATTAGCATATGAGATTGGTGTACTTAGTGTTAATGTATTATCACTTGTTTTTCTAAATGTTATAAAACCAGATTGTTTGGGGGAAGCAATTTTATCCATTAATTTTTTTAGTCTGTTTGCAAGTATAGATGTTAGGATTTTGGTGTCAATATTTAATAGTGATATGGGTCTATAGCTATCTGGGTTTTTAGGGTCTACTTTTTCTTTAAGTATAAAAATAGTTTTAGATGCATTAAAGTGTATATCATTGATTTTGTTATTTATTATATAGTTCAGTATATAGAATAAACTTTGGGCTACGATGGGGCAGAAAGTTTTATAAAATTCGGTAGTGAGACCGTCAGGGCCAGAGGCTTTATGGGATTTCATTTGCTGAATTGGTGATATTATTTCGTCAATGGAGATGGGTTCACTTAATTTCTCTTGTTGTTTTGGGTCTAATTTTGGGAAATTGAGGTTTTGGAAAAAGTGTGATCTAGCTTCTTTTGAGGGTAGTGTCAGTTGATCTCCATAAGTTTGTGAATATATTAACTCAAAGGTTTTAATAATATCATCATTTTTAGTATAGTGCTTGTTCTCATAAAATATGTTGGGTATTTGAGAGGTGGATTTGGTTTGGTTAATAATCCTGGCTAGCACTTGGGATGGTGTTTGGACTTCATTAGCATAGTTAGCTAACATTTTGGTTTCATGAAAGGATAATTTGTTGTTATGCAGAAGGTAGAGATCTTTTTGGAGTTTCAAGAGTTCTGTTTCTGTTTGAGTATTAAAGTTAGTAAATAGATCATGTTCAAGTAATTTTATTTTATTTTCCAAATCCTGCTCATCTTTAAGTTAAATTTTTTTATAGTAAGCTGCTTTTTTAATGAAAATTCCCCTAATTTGAGCTTTGGTTGCAGCCCATTCGATATCTGGGGGAAACTGAGAGTTCAGAATGTTAGATAGGGTTGATTTGAGGATAGGTGGAATCTCATTGATTATTTATTTTTTGGTTAAAAGATTGGGGTTCAAGGAACAATTGTAACCTCTTTTTATTGTACAGTTTTTGGGGTTTCCATTAATGTTTAAAGTAATTTTGGAGTGGTCGGAGAGGTATCTTGTGTAGATGTTCAATTCTCGACCACACTTTGTGGCAATTGGAGTAGAACATAAAATAACTAGTTTTATTTGGATTATCACCATATTTAAAGGGATCATATAAATTGTAATCATATTTAAGTTCATTTAAAGCTAGAGAAGCTTGTTTATTATATGATAGGGTTATACTTGATTTATCCTGTTCTGGATTTTGGTACGTGTTCCGATCTCCACCTAGAATCATATAATGATTTTCAATTTGGTTTAGAATAAGGTATAGTGATGCAAGAAAAGAGTGCTGATTATTACAAGGGGTATAGATATTTAGTAACAGAATGGGTTTAAGATGAGGTGGAGTTAAAAGGGTTACATAGCACCACCTCCCTTCTTTGTCCGCTTTGGTTTCCAGAATTTTGTCTTGATATTGCTTTTTAATTATTATATCTACCCCTACACTATTGGTTTTACCTTCAGAAGCTATAATTTCTCTTATCCATTTTTTCCCCTAATTTCTGACCATTGTTCCAAGGGTTAGATGTGTCTCCTGAACTAGTATAAAGTTTGCTTTTGCTTGTAAAATGAGGTGTAAAAAATTTTCTTTTCTTTTTATTCTGGAGCCCTTTGATATTCCATTAGTCAAATTCCCACATTGAGGCATTTGGCTTGTTGGTATAATAAGACTTGTGAGTTATTTAAGGATGATAGTTTTTGTTTAAATTTTGATGAGATCGAAACAGGAAAGCATCTTGTTATTCCTGTCCCAACTCTGTGCCTAACCACTATCCCCAATGACCAGGAATAGAGCAGGAGATAAATAGTTATTAAATTTGTAGGTCTATATTTCAATAGAATATTAACATAATGTATTCTAAAATTTAGGAAAGAAAGTATAGCGAGTAACCCTGCATGGGTTTTAACAACTTTGACAAAGCTTGACAAACTTGCTCCCTAAAAAGCACTATTAATATAACCTAAATCTCCTCAATGAATTTTAATATACAGAAGTTATAACGTCAAAGGTGTATATCATACAACATTAACATTAGATGAGAAAATTGATCTCAAAAGAGACTATTAGAACCAATATTTACAAACATTATAACTGTATTCCAGAATAATTAGGTATTATTTTATTTCTAGTACAATTACATTTGTTGTTTCTTTAACCATATCATCTGGCATGACCTTTCACAACAAGTATTATGAAGGAGGGACGGGGTCAGTATCCTTTCGTTATCAGAGTGGTATGAAATTAGAATATTCAAATAGTAACATTATGCTTACAGTTAACTGTGTCCAAATATGGTTATATGAGTGCGTGTGAGGGTGGATGCATGTTTAAGTGTCTATATGTCTGTCCTTAACTTTAATAATCCAATATAGGTATTGTTGTCTCAATCTAATCCACAACATTTTAGTCAGCCCATCTATCATCCAAAACGTTAAATGTTATCTTTATATGTTGTATAGTGCTGGTGATTCCTATAGTAGATCACCAGGTTTTGTATAAACAGTATGCTTTAGAACAAAGTTTAATGGAAAATAAAGATAAGGGCAGTATCACATAGTTTCATGTAAGTCTAGTGTGCAGTGGAAAACTGGTAACATGCAGACTGCTAAACAGGTGAAACTTTAAAAGCATTTGGTGAACTTTATAAATGCTTTGATACTGAGCTTTACATCTTGGCTTTGGGATCATTCATTTTCCTGTGTTAAGTCCACCTGCCATATGCTTGTGTCTGGGTGACATCTATAGTAGCTGCCAACAACATTTGGTATACTTCTGAAAATCTTGACGCATGTGGTTTACTAAAGCATATTGTGGGCATATTGTAATCTTCGTCATCATTTTTAGTTTTATCAACACTATTAATTTTGTGGTGTATGATTATTTTATTTTCCAAATGTATTAGTCACTCTATGCTTCCTTAGGGAAAATGAAATGTTACGGTAAACATTTTGTATGTATATTTCTTACTACTGTGTATTTATACCATTTTGTTCTCAGTTTTATATATACCCCTGTGAAGTACTCCAGAGTTAAGGACCAGTTCATTTACTTAGATAGTAAGAATACATAAAAACAAATAGAACTGATCTCATTTCATAGTTCTCTCTTAGGATCACTTTAGTTCTTGAATGGGGATCTGCTAGAGTTTTGGATTTCTGTTGTTCTACCAATGGATAAAATACAGAATGTCAAAATTTGCAGATATTAAACTTTTTAGCTTAAATTGAAAACTGAGAAAAATCCTTTGCAATAGCATTTGAAGCTTAATTTGAGTCACTCAACAACAACCATATATGAATTATCAACCTCAGGATCCAAAGAACGTGACTGGACGTTGTTACACAAACCACTCTCACATCACAACAACAGGTCTTAAGGACAGGATGACACTACAGAAAGTGGATGTATATTTCACATCAGCGACCATCTATGCAGACAGAGTTAGCTGCATTTTGAAGGAATTTTGAAGAGAAGGGATGTCTTTATGTAAGTCATCCGTGGAATAACTTTTTAAATTTGCCAGATAAATAGTAAGGTTTATTTATATTTAATATTTTGAAGAACTGTGCATTTGTCCGGGCATTTTCCGCCAGTAAAGAGGATGTGTTTTGGTGCTTGATGAGCAAGGTAACATAAATCTGACTTCTTTGCCATTTTTACCAATTTTTGAAAGAGCACAGCAAAAAATGTCTTGTTTCATGTAATCTGTATGAAGAAAAAAAGAGAAAAAATACAGAGATATCTTGCGAAATTGAAATGTTTCCTTTATTTATTTGCAGGCTCCATGAAGTATCCATTCCTGTGAGCCGAGTGTGTAGTTGCTCACAGGGGGACCGATTTAACACACTGGATGTCCCGGAAGTGCCAACTCGCAAAAATCTCGGTGGCTGTGCAGCAGAGGCTTTTGGTTCCTGTCGTGGGAAAACAGAAGAAGCGGAAGTAGATCTACACTTTTGCATTAGCTCCTTGTGGCTTAGAATGTAAAAAAAAATTACAAAACACTGATAATAAAGGCCTAGCATGGCCCACCACAAAGATAGAAAGCGACACCCCAGATTGCCGCAAAGCATGCAGCTGCATATTCAAGGTCCACGAACCATTCCGGTGAGTGTATTTATTTCTCTAAGGTGGGGACCTTTTTAAAAACAGCAAGGAAAGTATTTTTAGCTTCTTTGTGATTAGCAATCACATATTTAGCACCATCCATGTGGAAAATTAAAGAGTTTGGGTATTTCATTTGGAATTTTATTTTATTTTCAATTAGGAATTTGCAGTAGGGGGAAAGAAGTTGTCTGGCTTACTTTATTTGAAGGGGAAGGTCTTGAGCTAGCAATATTAGGTTAGTATTCCAGGTAAGAGACCCACCATTTTTCTTAGCAGACAGCAAAGACTGTGTTGACATCTTGAAAGTTTAAAAGTTTAGCGTATACTGGTCTTGGTTTGTATGACATCTGGGATTCTCTCAGAGCTCTATGTACTCTTTCTATTTTTATTTGCTGAGCTTTTCCTGGATCTTTGAGCAAAGTGGTAAATATTTGAGTGATAGAAGTGATCATATCATTGTGGGTTACGGATTCTGGGATGCCTCTAATGATAATATTATTCCTTCTGGACCTTGCTTCCAGATCTGTGATCTTTGCTTGGATGTTTTGTATTTCTACCTCATGTGAATCAGTTTTTTTTTGGTTATTAAAGATATTTTTCCTCGTTTTCAATGATTTTGGCTTCAGATTTATCCATTCTTTCTATTATTTGGTTGACTGTATCCACAAATGAATGTAGTTGTAAAGATAGATCATTTATTGCTTCTTGGATGGGAAGTAAGGCTGTTTTGATGTCATCTAGCTTTGCAGGTTGATCTGTTTTTTTTTCTGTTTCCAGATTTAGAGGTATCTGTTTTGTTATTTTTGGTCTCTTAGAATTTATATCTTTTTCAGGGGATAGTAGGTCTGAAAGTTTAGTTTTAGATGTAGTAGTATCCATATTTTTGTCTTCTTTCGACATGTTGTAGTGATGATATTCCCTGGTTTGTGTGTAAAATTCAGAATACAAGGTCTCACAGGCACACGGTTTTTCCTTGCCTCATTGAATCTGCTTCAATCTTAGTAGTTTAGTTGTTAGATCAGGGTCTCCTTCTTGATGATTGTATTTTGAATGCTGATTAAAGTTAGAAATTTAAGATATTATGTTGAAATAGGTTCTGGTTTGTCTTCTGGGTTGATTTTATTCCAGATAAATATAGGAGTTAAGGATCAGCAGTGCTTACAGAACAGCGGCCATCTTTGACTCCCGATTATTTGGATTTTATTTTTCCATTTTGAAGCACATCAATGCACAAACACTAATAGACATCTGATAAACAAAGCAATACTGTCTCACAATGAAAATAGAATTTGCATTAAAACTTCTCTGCCCTTGAAACTCACATTCATTGAAACAGCATTTAAACCTGCACCACATCCAAAGAAAATGCATCTGGCCAGTGGTGGATAAAGATTACCTTTGGGCTGTTTTCAAATCATTGGTCCCTTGCACACAAAACAAGAAACATACATGTGTTCTTTTCTTTGATACACCTTCCTGACTTTATTAAGTTAAATTCCTTGTATAATACAGCACACTTGTTAGACAGAGCACATTTTAAATTTATTGTTTGAATGAAAATTTTTCCAATAGGCTGTACTGTAGGCAATGAAAGAAAATGCACGAACCAATAATTACAAAACTGCCCAATTCAGAACATTTCCATCATAAAAGTCTACGTCCATACCCAAACTATAAACAGAATGACAGTAGTGTAAGACATGGGCATCTTACTCAGCTTCTCGCACTTATTTTCACTTTCAGGGTTTTTTTTGTTGGGGGCAAAAGGTCCAAAACCAGGGACACATTTTAAACATTGCTTGTATAATTCTGGAAAGTTGATAGAATAAAATGTTGTTTTACCACCATGCATATTACTGGCAAGTCTTGAACCCAGAACACTATACACTACAGTCAGTGCAACATACCACTATGCTAAATCAGCAGTTTAAATAATAGAAAGACTAAGCCAATAATGGGGGAATAGTAAATACAACTGACTATGTTCTCACTCACCATAAAACCTGGACAAACAACAAAGCCAATAATGGGGGAATACAAATTCTGTTGTCACCATAGCTCTCAACTCTTAGCACAAAAAAAAAATCTGGCAAAGCTGAGAAATGGTGGTGGCAAGGGACTTTAGGCTCTTGTTACCCTGTATCAATGGTACAGGGTTTGAGCCTAAATACCTCTAGCCATCAGGTGTATTACACTGGGGGCATTTTCACACAGGCACACACACATACACACGCACACACACACACACACACACACACACACACACACACACACACACACACACACACACACACACACACACAAACACACACCTCCAAGACTGCCATGCCATTGAGAAAAGGGAATATTCTAAGAAGTGGTAATCTTGGACTTGCTGTATATAAATCTGAATTTTCGTTCATAAAGCCTTCACATTCCATGTCTGAGCATTTCATATATTTATCACATTTTACTAGGTTGGTTGCAACACAGTGGCACAGAGCTAACTCAGGCTCAATTATCCTAGATGTAGTTTTTATCACACTTGATAGGAACTACATTATCTAAAGCATACCTTTCAGCTTTCACATTGCTGACAGTAGCACTTTCAGTGTTTGTGGCATAAAACATAGCAGGTTACCCATTACCACTACTTAAAGGTTCATAGGTTGGTACTGGGCTATCTGCCCGAAGGCATATATTAGCCCAGCCACGTTGTGCGGTATTCACCTCCCCTTTAGTAGTTCCCTAGACCCTTGTACTAGCAGCTAGTACCCTTGGCCCCTATCTAGTGGTGCTGTTGGTGTGATCCCCGGTGTGAAATTTCTGTTACCCATCCACTCATCAAGGTTCCTCTTGAAGAGTGATAGTGAGGGGCTCTGTCTTATGTAGATCGGGACCCTGTTCCATAGTAAGGGAAGTCTCTGCAAAGGGAATCTATCCCTCCAGCATGTTCTGTTCATTGTTGTGTTGAGGTTTATATCCCTAGAGCATGTAGCTCGAGTCAATTTGGTTTTGCTAAGATGGAGCATGTTCAACAATTCTTGGTTGGATATGGTTCTGTACATTAGACAGAGATCGCCTCTGAGAAGGCGGTATGCAACAGAGAACAGTTCTAGCGTTTTCAATCGTGCTGCATAGGGCAACTGTTTGAGGCCAGTAATCCTCTTGGTTAGGTACCTCTGTGGTCTCTCCAGCTGATGGAGATGTCTAGCCAGGTACATTCCAATTGGTGCATTGTACTCAATAATGGGTCTGATGAGGGAAGAGTAGAGGGGCATCATTACATCCTTAGATCTTGATGAGAACCCTTTTGTGATCAGATGAGTCACATAGAAGGATTTTCTAACCACTTTGGCAACATGGTTATCAAAGGAAAGCTGACTATCTACTTTGGTCCCTAGATCCCTTATTTCTTCTTCAGATTTCAGGGGATTACCTCCTATGTTGTAGTTTGTGGGTACTCTGTTTTTTCCAAAGGGGATTACTACACATTTTTTTGCATTTAGCTTGAGACCATGGCTTTGACACCATGCATCAGTCTCACTTAGGCCCTTCTGGAGGATCTCCATGTTGGCCAGAGACTCTATTATAGCACCCAGTTTGCAGTCGTCCGCAAACATAGTCAGCCACAGCCCTTACGTGCTTGCCTGTACTTCTGAGACGTATATGCCAAACAGGAGGGGCCCCAGGACAGAGCCCTGAGGCACACTGATCATTACTCGTCTGGATTCGGACATAGATCCCGCTACTCTTACTTTATGGGATCTGTCTGAGAGCCAGTTTGTGATCCATCTTGTGAAGTAAGGGTTTATGCCCAGGCTGGTGAGCTTATCAATAATACCTGAATGGGGAATGGTGTCAAATGCTTTAGCAAGGTCAAGGTAAGCCGTGTGTACCTCCTTTCCCTTATCTATAGCCTGAGTAACTGTCTCAAAGAAATCCACCAGGTTCAGGAGGCATGATCTGCCCTTGACGAAACTGAACTGTGTTATAACAAATTACATCATCGCGCACATGATGACGTCAGCTCTAACAGCGCGAAAATTTTTAAAAAATTTAAAAAAAGCAAAGAAATCAGAAATGAAAGGGCACCACTCGGGAATCGTGGCACCCCTTCATTTTCACCCAAAAACTCGGTAAAAACAGAGTAATTCAGGACGGTTGGGAGGTCTGCTCGCAGTGACTTGAATTTCTTTAGGTGGAGCATGTGCATCAGTTATGAGTTGGACATGGCTTTGCAAGTCAGGCAGAGATCACCTCTGAGTAAGTGATATGCCACTGAGTACAGCCGGAGTTTTTCCAGTCAGGCTGCATAAGACATATGTTTGAGGCCTGTAATTCTCTTGGTGAGGTACTTTTGTGGTCTTTCCAGCTGTTGAAAGTGTCTTGTGAGGTACATCCCAAATGGGGCATTGCACTCTATGATGCGTCTGATGAGTGACAAGTAGAGGGGCACTGTAACCTCTTTATTTGTAGATGTGAACCCTTTAGTAATTAGATGGGCTACATAGAAAGATTTCCTAAATACTTTGGCAATATGATTGTCAAAGGAGAGATTACTATCTACCTGGGTCCCCAGATCTCTTATTACCTCTTCTGTATTAAGGGGGCTGCCACTTAAGTGGTAATTCATGGGTGTTTTGTTTTTCCCAAATGGGATGACTATGCATTTTTTGGCATTTAGCTTGAGACCATGACTTTGACACCAGGTGTCCGTCTCAGTAAGGCCCTTTTGGAGAATGACCGTGTCAGCCAGAGAGTCAGTTATGGCTCCCAGTTTGCAGTCATCAGCGAACTGGGTTAGCCATAGTCCTCCTGTGTTTGCCTGTACTTCTGAGAAGTATTTGCCGAACAGTAGGGGTCCCGGGAACGAGCCTTGTGTGACACCACTTGTGAGTGGTTTAGAGTCGGACCTGGAGCCCGCTATTCTTACCGTGTGAGTTCTGTCTGTAAGCCAGTTGACAACCCATCTCCTGACATAGGGGTTTATGTTCAGGCTGGTGAGTTTTTCTATAATTCCTGAGTGGGGAATGGTGTCAAAAGCCTTGGTGAGGTCAAGGTAGGCTGTGTGAACCACCTTCCCCTCATCTATGGCCTTGGTGACTGTCTCGAAGAAGTCAAGCAGGTTTAGTAGGCATGATCAGCTTTTAACAAAGCCGAACTGGGTCGGGTCAAGTGTTTGGCGGTTCCCAATGTTTTTGTTAATGAGTTCCATGATGATGTGCTCCATAGCCTTGCAGACCAGGCTAGTCAGGCTTATGGGGCGATAGTTACCAGGGTCACTTGTGGCCCCTCCTTTGTGGAGCAGAATAACTGTTGCTGTGAACCATTCTATGGGCACGTAGCCTTGGAGAGGCTGAGGTTGAACAGTGTGTTTAGGTGGGGGGTTAGTTCATTCTGTTATGTCCATTATTCACAGTGAAGCTAAGTGGCAACTGATTTATATCTCATCACTGAAGATGGTTGTGAACATTAAACAGTGTTGAATACTCAGTGGACACTGTGAGATATTGGAAACAGTTTGAGAGTTGTTGACGATTGGCATAATTGATCCAATGTGACTCTGTTCAACATTCCCATGTGGCCAGTGAAGAAGCCTGATGGATCACGGAGGCTGACAGTAGACTTCAGAGGCCTGAATGCAGTCACAACACTACCACTGTTAGCCAGTCTGCCTAACATCATGGAGAAGTTTCTTTCTAGTCTAAATTTACTCTGTTATACACACATATTGACCCACCATATTCACTAATGCATCTAACAGCAGGTTTGTAAATAGTTAGTAAAGCCCTCTTAACCCGTCCATTCAAACTTCTAAACATCCTATTTATTTCATAGTAACATCTTCAAATAATATCAAGCACAAGAGGATCAAAACTTAAATCGATGTCATTTTTAAGCCTCACGTCCCTTACATTATTAATCTCCTGATTGCTTTCATTATCCATTACCTATGGATATTTAGGGTTCATTTCCCAAAATGCACAGCTCACGTTTTTAACATTAAATTTTGTCATATTGTCTGGAGTCCACACATACACGTTAGCCAAATAGTTATGAAGAAAATACTGACCAGATATTCTTGAAATCACATAACCAAGATTTACGTCATCTGCATATTTACACATCCAAACATTAATAATGTCAGAAAGCTAGCCATGAAACTACCAAACAATACAGACACAAGAACCAAGCTTTGGGGTCCACCAGCTGTTATACTCCCATCATCCGAAAATGAATGACATATCTTTACTTTACATTTCCTACATGAAAATCAGTTGCTAATCCATCTATCTACATACTCACTGATATTACTATCCTTCACCAAGGAGATAATCTTATCATAAGGCACAGTATTAAAGGCCTTTGACATATCCAAATATATTACTTCAATGCCGCCTCATCACACAAAAGATCCTATGTATACCCAAAGAAGGAAAGCAAGTTAGGGCAACAAGACTTAACTACAACAAAACCATGCT
The DNA here is from genome assembly GCF_019279795.1 of Protopterus annectens. Classification (NCBI taxonomy): domain Eukaryota; kingdom Metazoa; phylum Chordata; order Ceratodontiformes; family Protopteridae; genus Protopterus; species Protopterus annectens. The sequence continues at coordinate 1,011,768,253 of NC_056730.1, forward strand.
GGGTAATGTCAAACTTCTAACTTAATATATCATTGACATATTTCAAGATAACCCATTTATAACATTTTCCAACAATACCCATGTGATGATTGGCCTATAATTTTTAACCATTCCACTAAAACCACTCTTAAACACTGGTACCATATATGCCATTTCATGGTAGACACATAATCTGTTTCAAGTAACCTCTGAAAAAGAAAGGTCAAACAGGGAGAAATTTATATAACAACAGTGAAAAAAATCCCAGGTATACCATCAGGGACAGCAGATGAATTGAATTTAATCATCTTTAACATATCCTTTGAGCATAGGAAAAAAGAGAAGGACAATCACTGCAAAAGATCTGTAGAAAAATAAAAGGCTCATATCAGTACCTAATTCTGAACCAATGGTTATAGAAAAAACAGAATAAATATCCTTCTTATAATTGTGCAGATGCCCAAAGAAAGCCTTTTTATTCAGCACCATATTATTTCTAACCTTATTTCATACTTTTTCTTGGTAAACCTCGTGAATTCTTTTTAGTTTTTTTTTTCTTTAATATCTTCAATTTGTTATTATTATTCCTTCCAAAACTTTTCTTTACTCTTTTCGATAAATTTCTGACACGTCTACAAAGCTTCACCAAAGCTGCATTCCATCACAGAGATTTGTAGCCCTCTGGTTTCATAGGGACCATTGGAACATAATCAGTTTGTACAACAAATTTTAAATTTCTGACAAGCATCTTGAATACCATGTGTCTCAATTACCTCCCTCCAGTTCCATTCTAATAATTTATTTTTTTTGTTTTATCATAATCAGCTCTATAAAAAGCATACCTAAACTCCATATCATTAATGGATTTGACTGACATATCAAACCTATATTTCCAGGAGATACTTAAATGACCATAACCATCACAAAAACTACACAATCTTTAACTAACTCCTGGTTCTGAACCCAGAAGTGGCAACTGTAGTACAGCATTTTCAGAAACATGGAGGGACTGTGAATGAAAATAAAACTCATCTAGAAGCTTCTGTGAAATTTCTTGGCATGGTATAGAATAGGATTAAAATAAAAGTACCAGCTGCAGCAACAGAAAGCATACAGACAATTTTTATATCAAAATTAAAGCAAGAGACAAAGCTGTTTTAGCAGCAATGGAGATCTAGTGAGGATTTGTGCTCCATCTTGGATTGATTTTGCGCCTCATTTGCTACGCATCCTGCAAGAAGGCTAATTTTACATGAGGTCCAAAGTAGCAAACATAAATTGATGAATCAAAGAAAGCCCTACAACAAAGTATAGGAATGGGTCCAGTAGACCCAAAGCAACCATTTATTCCCAAACTGAATATTCAAAACAAACTGATGTCCTGAGTGTATTGGAAAAAAATGCTGCAACAGCCATCAGTAAGCATTAGAATTTCGGCCAAAAAGTCTTACGGGAGCAGACATATGATACTGCCCCTTAAAGCTTGTGTTAGCTGTGTATACTACTTTGCTTCATGTTGAAGGAATAACAAAATGGCATCCAGTGACTATAAAGGTAGCTATCCTAGCCAGGGGTGGTTACGTGATAATAAGACACCAGTTTTTCAAGCTTTGGCTCTGCAGAAGTGGTGAAGATGTCTACAAGACTGAGTTAATATTCTACCTGCTGTCTCCCAAATGCAATAGACATTAGTTGACTTGTTATTTTGGAAGACATAGATGTCTGTGAGCAACAAAATGTCAGAAAGTACTGAAATGTCCAATGTCCAAAGCACCTTCTTTAGAACAGCCAACTACAGCATATATAGAAATAATACATGTCTCACTGATGGTTCTGCTAAAATAAGAACTAATGGCACAATAGGGGCATCATTGACATATTGCCCACAAACAGAGACCATATTTTATGATAGAGGTTCTGCAGACTCCAGTAATTAAGTTGAACTATGTGCACTAGTATTGGTCATCAGTAATTTGCTACCTGGAAAAGAAGCTTATATTTGCACAGGCAGTTGGGCAGTATATAATAGCATGACAACCAGGTTGTCCGTGGAGCAGAAACAAGAATGCAATATATATGACAAGCCCTTAAGGGGAGGTTCTGAAGAAAGGCAAAAATCTGGGACAAAGCCAGAGCTGGATCATGGTCAAGTGGGGCCCTAGGTAGGGTAATCAATCAGCCCATCCCCAGCCATTCCAGTGTTCCACTACTTGGCTATTTCTCCCCAATTAGCATAAAAACTGTTCAAAACTGTCTGGGTGCATACTATTTTCTTATTTACTTCTATAATGATTAGAGATAGTCAAAACTTTTATTTCACATTTTATAGTGCTAACACTGATAGTCATTTGCTAAACAAAACAATAACGTCTCACAATGAAAACCGACTTAGAATGAACAGTAAACTTATCTGCCCTTGAAACTCACATTCACTAAAACAGAATCAAAGCCCACATCCAAAGAAAATGCATCTGGCCAGTGGTGAATTAAGTTTACATTTGGGCTGTTTTCAAACCATAGGCCCCTTCTACACATTTTATGGATGATGCATACATGCACATGTTCTTGATGTACTATCCTGACTGTAGTAAATGATATTCCTTGTATAATACAGCACCACTTGTTAATGTGTGTTTTAAATTTGTAGGTTTGAACATTTTTCCAGTAAGCAATGAAACAAAATGTATGAACCAGTAAGGACAATAGTACCCATTACAGACCTTGTCAACCACAAAAGGTCACTCAAACGTCTGTCATTGCAATCCACCAATATCAGTCAAAATACACAATCTCTGTAGAAGTGTAAGTCATCTGAATAATTCCACATTAAAGAGATCTGTAATTAATAAAGAGGTTGCTGCTGGCAGACATCTTTACATTTCAATATTTCCCGTAGAAGTTCAGTGCACGTTGCCCTTGAATAAGCTGCCCATGTTACATTAAAAAAAATGGTAAGCTAGTAATATTTCAGTAGGGAATGGCTGACAAATCAGCAACTGGCGTATAGTTGTTAGGCATCTCACCCAAAGGAGGACACACTCAGGAGTGCAAAACCCCCACCCCCCTTAAAGCAGGCACTACAATATCAACACTCCATGCACATGGTGGAGAATAGCTCCCACAGCCTTTTGCACCAAAGACGAGTATGCTACCTGTTGTGCTACTAATACTGATTTTAAAATGTATAGCACAAACACTGATGAAGGCCATTTGCAAAGCAGAACAGTTACACATTGAAAACAAACAGCATGAGCGACAGTAAATTTATCTTCCCTTGAAACTCAACTTTCCTTGAAAATGCACAGAAACTCAAACTTCATTGAAAATGTGAAGAAGTTCCACATTCTTTGAAAATGCACTGAAACTCAACAGTCATTGAAATGTTTGGCAGTTGGTGTAGTGAAGTCAGACTCTAGGGTCTTGTATTGAAGGTACAGTGTTTGAGCCTGAATGAGTTGGTCAATCTGCCATCCCTAACTGGCGCATTTCACCCACACACATCTCCAAAAATATGCTATTTCCTTCACAAATGCTGTGTTTGTCTAGAAAGGCAACAGCTTAAATCCAAAAATTGCATGCTCCATTTCAGTTTATATGTGTGTATGTTGTGTTAAAGATGCACATGAGGATACAGTATGCATGCGTCCTTTAAAGAAGAAATGTAAGTTTTTGTGGCAGACCCCCGGCCACTAGACCTAGGCAACTGCCTAGATCGCTTAGTGCTGGATCTGGCTATGGACATAGCCCATCAAAGTAAAATGCAGGTGGGACATAAAAATGCCCATATGATCTGAAACACAAATAAAAGGAAACACAACCAGCAAGTGGACAAAATTGTGTCATTAAGAAACACTGAAGTACAACAGCACAGGCTCATTGACAGATCTGATTACTGATGTCAGTACGAAAGTGAAATTTGTCAATGAACAAAGAAGAGGCAATTACAGCTTCAATTATGTGAACAGATACACCAAGTCAGCAGACCAGGCCAGATATGGCAAACAAACTGTACAATTATTTCAGTTTGCTAATGGCTTCATCAAGTTTCCCTAGTTTAAGAAGCAGTTCACCATTCAAGACTTACTTCATGGATAGACTGCACAATTACAGCAATCATATTCCATCTAGGAATAATAAAGACATCACAAACTTAAAAGCAGACTGTGACTGTTAATGATAGCATTGAACAATTGCATACTTTTCAGTTTGCCTTTTTGTTCATTTGTTTATGTTGTAAGTAATGACTACAAAATCCATAAAAGTATTCAGCACCATATTCTTTGAATTCATACTCTACATCAGTGTCTCAGTCAAGAAGGTGGAGTATAGAGGCCCAGATATTTTGCTTTTACATGTGGTTCAAGACCCTCATAATCTGAGTATAAATGTGTACTTCTGCAGCATTAGTATGTATGATTTTGTACTATAGTCTAAAATTAAGACTGCAGCATTTATTCTTACAATATTAGGAATGCTATATTACTATTGCAAATTACACAAATGGACAAAGAGAAACAAAATACAATCAGCAATAATTTGGTGCACATTTATTATAAAGTGTCTACAAGCTAGCCCAGTTTATGAGGTTTGGTAACAAACCAACTTGTCCAGAGACATTTTCAGGTGGGGGTTAGGTAGAACTAGTAATGGGAATTAAGAGGACAGGGGAAGAAAGTTAGTTGGAGGTGAAAGGTTTAAATGGGAAAGCAGAATAATTGTTAGGTAATGAGGTCAATGTATGGAGTGGCTTAATGGGTTTTATGTGAGTGTAACTAGGCAAGGAATCACATTTTGGTGTGAGCATGCTATGGCAGGTTTTACTTCCGAGATGACTTGTGGGTGCTGGTGTGGTCAGTTAGGCCTTGGAATAGTTGAGTATGGAAGAGGTGGGTAATGCTTGCTGGCAAGGGTTTGGGGTGCACGTGGCCTTTTTTTTTCCTACATTTTTCTTCAATAGCTGTTGTCTACTGTTCCAGTTGAGGGGCAGGATCACATGTTTTTGTTGATTGCAGGGGCATGCCTTGCTGGTGTTTGTCTGGTGGGGAATTCCCGCTTGTAAGGGGTTTGGGGCACTGGGAAGTCTTGCAGCTGAGGGGTTATGGATGATAGATAGGGTTTGGATTTGAGATTGTCGTCCATTGCTCTGCCTTAGGATAGGGTCATAGGGATAACATTTGTTACTGAATTCCAGGTTTATTTGGTGCTGGTTGCGTGTGGGCTAGATAGGTTTATGATGCTGTGGGTTTCAGAATGAATTGCTTTGTTCATGCTCCATTTCAGTTTATATGTGTGTATGTTGTGTTAAAGTTGCGCATGAGGATACAGTATGCATGTGTCCATTAAAGAAGAAATGTAAGTTTTTGTGGCAGAACCCCAAGTTTCATTATGTAGTGGTAGTTTTAATATACCCTTGGAGCCACACTTAACTGTTGTGATTTTAGTGTCACATTTAGCTTTGCTTTTTCTAGAGTTGTGAAGTTGCTTCATGGAATTAGACGTGCTGAAGCGTGGCAGGTGGCGTATGCTTCCTGTAATCATAGGTGATCTATTACTTGAAAACTTTCTATTCTGGAATTTTAAAAATTACTCCTTTTTGTGGCCTTGTGCTGTGGATTTTGTTGTGCAGACATTTAGATCTATGCTTTTTCACAGGACTATTAGACTCAATCAGAAATGACATTAAGGGGGGGGGTCTCAGAAATGTGGTTAAAGGGGTGGTCTTGTACATTTGGCCTGCTGCAGTGGCATTGCTTTGTTGCCCCTTATACATGTTTTATTTAGCCTAATAGTATTACTGTTTGTTGTGTTTCACAGTGATTTTTTTCTTTATATTGTAATAGCGTTTTTATATCAATGTTCCTGCTGGATCCCAGTTAACAAAAAAGAGAGTATTAATTATTAAAGCATTTATGCCTGAACTGACAAAAACAGATATGCCATGACCTTTTTTTTTCTTTTGAGGGGCAACCCAGGAGCATTGCCATTGCCTAGTTAAGTGACTGCCTAAGGTTCACATTTAGGCAAATGCAGGTGAAAGGAATCAAACCCTATACCATTGACAGCAGCTTGTTAACAGCTCAGTCCCTATTTCAGGTCGGCAGCCAGTTGGGTTGCGGCTTTGTCCAGATTTCTTGCTCTAAGAGGTTATGAGATATGCGCAGATTGTCCAGATGTTTGCCTCATACTGTGGTTGCCTCATATTTTGGTCCATTTTGCATACAATTGTGGTTATCTGGCAAATACTGGCAAATCTTTAAAGCTTGGTTAGGCAATGATGACAAGAGTTTGAGTCTCAGACTTTCTACCCTTCAGAAAATTTGTTCTACTGCAATGTTATCTGTCAACTTGCTTTTTTGTAAGAGCAATATTTAAAAAAAAGTCCCTATTTTGGGTCTTTGTCCTACTTTTTTGTCCATATTTCTTGTTTGTAGAGGTTGAGGGGTTGTCCATTTGTCAGTACTGTACAGCAGCATGCTGCTCAGTTGCCCAAGACTTTGCAGGTTGTCAGAATTTTGGCCATGGTTTCATCTGTTCCTCATACCATTTTGGTTTCAGCCAAATCACTGGAGTATCTGTACAGAGCCATTATTTTGTCACCATGCTAAGTTGGTAGTTGTCTCTGTCTCGCTATTGCATTCATGTTGGTCCATTTTTGATAAAATTGTGTGCCTTCTGGAAAATTACTGGCAAATTTTGGGGGACTGAGGTTAAAGAATGATAACACAGAGTTGCTTCCAGACTTCCTGTCCTTCAAGTATTCATGCTGGTACAACACCAGATATCTGTCAGCCTTCTAAGTTTGTAAGAGCAATATTTTTATAACAAAAAAAAAAAAAAAAAAAATTGGACCTTTGTTTTACTTTTATTTATAACTTTGCCCAGATGTTGCCTCTGGGAGGTTGAGAGGTATAGCTGGCATGCACTTTTATTGCTATTTTGCAGTAAGAGGACATTGCTGCTCTGATTTGGCAGAATGGACAGATTTTATCTCATAATTTAGGCCTTTCTTCAAACTTTGGAGGGTTCTCAATTTTGAGTTCTCTGACCTGACAGGTAGCTTAGTGTAGACATTAAGGGGGCATGGCGATAAGCTGTTTGCTTCACAGATGCAAGGTAAAGGGTTTGATGCCCATATTTTTGGAGGGGTCATTGGGGGAGTCACAGAGCCTGTTAGTATGAAGGGGCTGAATTGGTAAGCACAATACATTTTGATATCATCCCTGCAAGACAGTTAATTTAAATTACCTATGGAAGGGGTGGAGCATTTCAATTTTTGCATCACTTTCTCTGAGAAGTTGAGGGGAAGACAAGCATTACCAAGACAACACAGACAGGGTCTCACTTTTAACATTGCTCTTAAAGTTGGGGGGAGTGCTTGTATGTCAAAAATGAGGTAGGCATGCAGTTGCTGGATGGTGGGGGGTCGGAGTTTTAGTGAATATCTCTTTTATTGACTTCACTAGCATGATTGGATTCATTCACCCTCATGGTCACAATTGAGGTTATTTGAGTCATTTTGTGTTAATTTGTTTCCTGAGAAGTTTGCAGGCAAGTGTGTTTGATACACATAATGTTAATTATAGCGTCTTTTCAGTGAGTGAAGTTTTAAGTAAATGGATGCCATAAAGGAGGGGTCTTCGGATGTTTGTCTCTTAAATGAAGTATATGGTTGAGTGAAGATTATGTTTTTTCTGTGATGGCAAGTGCCATTACTGCATGCACAATTCTCATTTGAAACTTGTAAATTTGGTAATGTTATGGGGGTTATGTTGGCTAAAATCTCAGCTTTAACAAAGATGCCATCACAGGCTCTGTAATCTGCTGTATTGACAGAAGTACAGAATGCTTTAATTTTTCCCTTTACCCTGATTATTGTCTCTCCTTTCATCTCCGAGATGAGGCTGCCACTTATAATGTGGAACAAATGGATAAATGATGAAACACTTTCTAATGGCTCATTAACAACTTTAACTAGGAAGCTCATAGGATGGTTAAAATATATTTTATTTATAGAATAGGCCTTGTAATGAAATAATAATTCAGTTCTATTTACGATTGATGTCAGTTAAATTAACACGGAATGCGTGATTGACTTTTCATTGTGGAACTTTGAGGAACATGAACTTTTGTGACCCAACTGAGGAACGTTCCTCAATATGAGGTATGTGTGAGAGGTATGGGTACATTACAGACATATTTTACTCTTTGTTTTAAGCATTTTAAGTTTCATTGTAGTGTATATGTTACTGTTATAGCACACTGTAGACTAGACCAGCACATGGGAGAAGCTGCCAAGGGCGCACTTGTTACTAGATGAATATGTAGTTTTGTTTAAGCTTTTAATTTGTGTAATAGTAATTTTACTGCAATATCCTTATAATGCTTGCTAACAGAAATTTTCCCAAGTCTGTTTTATGGAATACGTTAACTTGGCCATATAGTGTGGTATTGGTTTTGTATGGCAATTAAGAAGTAACCCAGGTATTGAGATATTTAAATTATCCCTCATTCACAGTGGTTAGCTCCTGCAGGCTTGAGGTGGTAGCTCACTTTATGTTCTGTGTTTTAATAGATGTGAGTCAAACGCATAGGTTCAGTTAGGGCTGCTTGCGGCATAAGACCGTTTTGCAGTAGTGTGTTCCTTCGCTGGCTGTGAAAGGATTTGCTGAAGCATACAGTGGTGCCAAGTTATCAAGGATATGAAATGCAGGGCAGTATAGTAGCTGTGCAGTTGATGAACAAGGGAGGCCCTTGGCAGTGCCTAATGTTGTCATTATGAAGTTTTGGTCTATGTGTGTGCAGAGGTTTTACAGTTTTGTTTTCTTTTGCAGATGGGGGAGTGCAGAGTGAGCATCGGTCCATGGCCTGAAGGAAGTGGATTTGAAAGGTGATGGATTCTGCTGGGGTGGATGTTCTGGTCATTGGAGTGGTGCACAATGAGGTTGCAGGTAAACCTACTTTATTAGATGCTCATTAAGGTACGTCAGAGTTGGTGCAGTTTGGGAGTAGTGTGGGTACAGGTGAGGAAGAGGTATGTCAGGGGCAGGGTAAAGTAGGTTTGTGGATTGTTTACGGGGAATTTGGGGTTGTCCACAGGTGGGTTGGAGACACAACAATGTGAAGTTGGGTCAGATTTTGTGGGCATGGTAGTTGGGTTTGAGTTTCCTGTGACAAGTCTATGCAGATGGGTTGCTCAGTGGTCTGTGCTACTTTGAGAGTTTAGCACTGCTCTTCATTGGATTTGGCTGCAGCAGGCAGGCAGTCAGAAGGAGTTATATTATCTGGATGCTCCTTTTTTTAAGGCTAGTTGATGGGTTTGATAGAGCATTGCAAGGTATGCATCTGTGTTGGGGATTTGTGAGGAGCAGGTTTCTGTTTAAGCAGAATTTTGAAGGTCCAGGCAAGGCATTCTGGTTTTGGGGCTGCTAGTGGATGCAGGCCATGGTTTGTTTGATTAACAAGATGTGAAGGTAATGCAATAAATCAGGTAAGGGCAGATTGAGGATGGATTTAGATCAGATTAGTATTGTTGCACAGGCGACCGGGTTATGTGAATTTACTAAATCTTGGATGTTGGTTTATATGTTTGAAGGTTTGGTGTAGGTTTGGTAGTTTGAAGATTGGCAGAGTGCCACTATTGACAAGATAAGTTTTGTTGTGAGTGTTGGCATTGAGAAATAGCGGTTCCTTTGGTTACAATTTGGGGGGTATTGGCTTTATGGTTGCATTGAATGCATTAAAGAGGGTGGTTCATTTGTCAGCAAATATTATGCTGGTCATTAGATGTTTTGCCTTATAATAGATAGTGGGTATAGTGGTTAGATTACTATTAAATTGATCTTTTAGAAAAGGAAATCTCATTTTGGTCATTATTATATCCTTTGGGTGGCAAAATCCCGCTGCGGTTAGGTAGGATGGCATGCAGTTGGGCTTGCTTTGTTTCAGATAGTGTTGGGATTTTTAGTGTTTTGATGGTACATTTGGCAGGAAATGACCGGGGAATGATTGCAAAGCTGCCATTGGTAGTAGGTTAAGCGAGGATATGTTTCACTTACAGAGATTATACAAGGTGTGAAGGCTGCCAGCCTAGCCAGGTAGAATTTTATAAATAATTCTATCATCTGTAAATATTAATGTAAGCCACAGGCTTGTTGTCTTAAATGGAAAAAAATGCTGTTACAAAAACGGAACAACAGTGGTCTCTGCTGACCCAAGTAAAGCATGTTGTGACCCTTTGATCTAAAGTCGGCTCCTACCTGTCTAGGCAAAGACATTCTTTCTATTGTTTTAACCAAGAGTTAAATTGCTAGGTGTATTTTTATTGTTCTGCTTCCTGACCAGCTGCAAGATAACACAAGGAGATGTTAAGGATATAAATGTAGTTTCTGTTAGCCTGGGAACCCATGGAAGTATGAAAAATTATGTAATGGGAACCAGGAATGTGATTTTAAATACAGGGAGAATCAGAGAGCTTTAAGCATTTTTGTCTTGACCATCCAACTCATTAGCACTCTGCCTGTTCTATATGTAAGTTATCTTAGACTTGTGTTTTCTCTTAGAAATTGCTAGAAACTAGAAAGATTAGACTAAGTCTTTTTCTGTAATGTCAGAACTGCACTACTGAATTATTTTAAGTATTTCTCTGTGATCTCTGAACTCTTGACTAGCACTGTGTAATAAGAAGTATTGTCTTGTGTTTTTATTATTTATTATTAAATATTTTAAAACCTTTCAACTGTGGCTGTTTTGTGTAGAGATAAATTAAGCTCTAAGAGTACATTGCATGTATATAAGGATCCTTTGCCAAGTCACTCTAATAAGCCTTGACTGTTTAGTCATACTAACAGTTGGATAACAATATTGCACAGTAATAACCGGACACCCTTTTTAGGGCCTTTAAGTAGCTGATAATTATTAGTGGGTGGTGGCAGGGTACTACCGTATAGTCTGGGAAAAGAGGGCACAGCTAGAAAACCTGTGCCAGTCTTCCCCATGAGCGTCTGTGTGGTTGTATAAACTCTTATCTCAAAGTGTGTGCTTGTGTGTGTGTGTGTGTGTGTGTGTGTGTGTGTGTGTGTGTGTGTGTGTGTGTGTGTGTGTGTAAGAGCTACTTGGGCAGGGACACAAAGCACTGGTTGGACCAAGAGGGTGCTGGAGGATTCAGCTCGCCCACTAGGCTGAGATTTGGACCCTATAGCTGTGCCAGTGGGGATTCTGATTGGGGACCTGGAGAGCAAGGGAGCAACCAGCCGTGGACTGACTGTGATCTCTGTGTGTTCTTAAGGGAAATTGCCCATTACCATGTGTATTAGTTATCCTTTCATCCTATATGAGATGCCCCTCACTGGTGTTTGTGGTGAGGATTGAGGCTCCTTGATTGCTGGACCAGGGCACGGGCATCACACAAGGGCATGGGTATCAAGTTGGCATTTAAGAGGGATCATCTGTTTAATTTCAGCTGTTTAGGAAACAGGTTGCTTTGAGTATTTATATGATAAAACTTTGCGAGGTTGATGACAGGGATGTAATTTGGTTGAGAGAGGATGGAGTACACCTAATGATGTTTGGCTTCAACCTTTTTAATGTATGGTTAGGTTTGCTCGGAAGGTTGTTCAGAGTTTTGGTATGAAGGAGGGGGGAACAGCCTTGTCAGGCTGGTGGGCAGAGAAGAGGGGCAGGCTTGTCCATCTTTTGTTGTCCATCTGATGTTGGATGTTCATTTCAATGAGCTGGGAAATGAAAGTGAGCAGTTGAGCACTGCTTGATAAGTAAAGGTGAGTGGAGGTAAGGATGCTGCTTATTTGGTCAGGGTGAGTGAGGTCACGCTGCCCTACTTAACAGTTATATGGATGTTTATGCTGTGATTAGTAAATTAAAATATTGGTCAATAAAGTTATGTCTATAGAAGTTTAATAATAATCATCAAATGTCATTTGGTGTGATATGATTATTCAAGGGAACCAGCACAAATGAGGTTTGATAACAAACCAATTTGTCCAGCAACATCTTCAGGTGGGGATTAGGTAGAAATAGTAATGGGAATTACTTTTCCATAGTCAGCATGAATCTCATATGCTGACTATATTTGTATATTGGCATATCTGGGTAGTGTCACTAGGAGAAAAAAGCTAGTTGGGGCGGGGGTGAAAATGTTAAATGGGAAAGTAAGATGATTAGGAGGAAATGAGGTATGTGTAGGGAGTGGCTTAGTGGGTTTTATGTGAGTGTAACTGGGTAAGGAATCACATTTTGATGTGAACTTGATACCTGCTCTCTCTCTCTCTCTCTCTCTCTCCCTCTCTCCCTGTTTTTGGAACATTGGGGATTGTCTGGTTATTTTATAAGTTTGGGTAGGCAGAGAAGAAGGGTAGGCTTGTCCCTCTTCTGTTCCCCCTCTGGTGTTGGATGCTTATTTCAATGAGTTGGGAAATTAATGTGAGCAGTTGGACGCTGCTAGATAAGTAAAAGTAAGTGGTTGGTGGTAAGGATGCTGCTTATTTGGTCAGGGTGAGTGAGGTCACGCTGCCCTAGATAACAGTTATATGGATGTTTAATCTGTGATTAATAAATTAAAATATCTGTCAATAAAGTTATGTTTATGGAAATTTAATAAAGGTCGTCAAATGTCATTTGGTGTGATGTGTTTATTAAAGGGACCGGGACATTAGTATTTTATTAGCTTCATTATTCTATTAAAAATTACCCATAAGCAATCTCAAGGACATTAGTACTTTTTACTAGCAAGGACCCTCTCTGTCTTCTTTGCATCAGCAGTAAAGCTTCATTCTGCAAAGCTAATGTGTGTCATATCGACGCAGTCAAACAAAGAGCTTCAATCAAGCATGGGTGTATGCAAATGTAATGAGCAGAGAATTCATTCATTTAACAGAATCCTGATTTCTTATCTTTATCAAAACACTGACCTCAGTGCATTCTGTAAATAATTCCCTTCTCTGCATATTATGAAACTCAGGACAGACACAGCTTAATAATTCGGCAGTAGTGCTAATAAAAGTCTTAATATTACAAGGCAAAAGACGGCAGTCTTAACTGTATCTATAATGTCTGTAGTGCTCGCTTTAACTATAATTCAGAATCAAAAATATTAGTGATATAGAATTATATAGCCATTCTCTGGTTATGAGGAACTCAAACCAGTGGCAGAGATAAGTGTGTAGGCTTCTATACACTGAGAGGTAATATACACCATTTTGGTGTTGATAATAAAAGTCAGGAACATTGCTTTTACAGGTGCTGTCAGAAGCGCAAGCAAACAAAATTCAGTTTACCTGAGCTGAATGACAACAGGAACAAACTCATATAGTATTTTGAAATCATTTGGGATGGAAACAGAACATCTTGTATTTGTTTATTTATTTTTTTATTTATTTTACATTTGTTTACCGGGAAAGTCCGACTGGAACAAGGTCCATTTACAGCGGTGGCCCGGGGAGAAATGCTCCATAACGTAACAGTACAAATACAACAAATGACAAAAAAATTTCTGTACAGAGACATATATACAATCAGAGCTCCATGTCTTTATATGACAACACATAATCCACGAATGACAGAAAATTTCTATACAGTGGCATATATACAATCAAGGAGATTTTTCGTACCTTAGTTTGATTTGAGCAAGCTTGGTATATAGATAGCAAAACTTTGAATTCCATATTGGTAGTAGTACAAAGCATAAAAATGAAGGAATGGAATCTGGAAAATAATGCTATTCGAGAGATATGTCATAGCGTCAGAAATAGTTTGTAGAATAGTAGTTCCTGATAGGGAGTATATGAGTAGTACAGAATAACTGAGATAAGCATTTAAGAGATGAGGTGTGGCAAGTTAAGAGGTGAGCAGAAAAGATTTAATGTGATACAGGGACAGAGCCATGATTGCAAGAGGTGTGACTTTAGTGATGTCTTGAAAAGTGAGATGGATGGTGCAGAGGAGATAGTTTTGGGGAGGTTATTCCATTTCCTAGCAATGGTGTGGGAGAACAGACTTTCCCCTGCAGTGTTATTGACTTTGGTTATTCAGAACAGGGTTTTGTTGGATGAGCATAGAGGGCAATTTGCAGAATATTGGTTTAGAAGTTGGTTTAGGGCTGGGGTTTTCTGAGGGTTCCTTATTATGTTGAAGGTGAGGACAAATTGGTGATAGCTAATTAGCTGAGGGAGTTCTAACCACTGTAGTTGCTTCAGGGCAGGACAGTGATGACTTCTAAAAGTGGATTTGTTAGCGAATTTTGCAGTTTTATTGTAACATGACTCTAGTTTGTGTAGGTCTGTTTTCCTGATATGAATTAGGATTGGTGATGCATACATTAGGGCAGACAAGAGGTGGGTTTGGGCTAAGGAGATTCTAGCTTGGTCCAATAAAAACTGTTTGTGTTTGTATAGGGTTCCTAATTTCTTATGTACCTTTGTGATGGTTTGTGAGATATGGACATCAAAGTTTAGATTGTTATCTATTTCAACCCCGGGCAGCTTAGTGTGAGGGGAGGAGGAGATTGTGGTCCTGTTTTTGGAGGTGATAATGAAGGTAGGAGGTGTGGATTTGGATTTATTGGGGGAAAAAAAGGAGGGGTAATTTGGTCTTGTTGGGGTTTAGAATGAGTTGGATATCGGTAAAACATTGTTCCATGGAGCACAAGGATTCTTGGGTAAGCTTTTGAAGAGTGGTTATGGATGGGGCTGAGCAAATTAGGGTGGAGTCATCTGCATACTGTATAACTGATGCATGCAGGGTGGAAATATGTAATTTGTTAGTGAAAATGGTGAATAGTAGAGGACCCAGTATTGACCCTTATGGGATGCTTATAGTAGTTGGTAATAGAGGAGATAGTGTACTTTGCCATTTGACAGATTGTTTTCTGTAAGAGAGATAGAGGCTAAACCATGAAGTAGTAGAGGGGGCGAAAGATAAGGTTGACAGAATGTCTAGGAGTAGGTTATGGGAGACCATATCAAATGCTTTTGATAGATCTAGGAATACGGCTGAGACAAATTTGTTGTCGTTTCTTAGATGGTTAATCTGACTGGTAAAGGAGAGTAGAATAGTGGATTTGCTCTGGTGTGGGCAGAAACCATGCTGTGTGGGGGAGAGGAGGTTATGTGAGGATAAGAAGTGTTAGGTTTTTATACCCATGGTCTTTTTAGTTTTTGTATTAAAAAGTAACATATTATATATGCATGACATATTACTATTATGTTTTATGGTTGTGTATCTTTAACAAGTAATGATTTAACTATCCCGTGTTTTCGGTTCTATTGACTATTTAAATGGTTTACATTGTGCATTGATTTCTTCTGATGAAGTTTGTCATTTGATAAACGAAAAGCTCTTAAAGTTATTTACCGTGTGGATTATATTAAATGTAGTGTGTAGACTCTGTGGTGGTTTGGAACTTGTTTTTTTTTTGTTTTATTAGTTTTCTGTGCTTTGTTTATTTTACGAGGATAAGAAGTGCATTACCTGGGTGTGAATACATTTCTCCAGAAGCTTGGAAAGGGGGGACAAGATAGCAATTGGCTGGTAGTTTGATAGTTCATAGGAGTTTCCGCCTTTGTGAAGGAGAATTATATGTGACACTTTCCATAGATGGGGTACATAGGTTTTTTGAATAGAGTGGTTTATAAGATTTGAGACAGGGTAGGCTAGTGATTCTGCAGATAATTTTAGAAAATTTGTGGGTAAACCATCTGCTTGCGAGTGAGGTGGGTTTTAGTTTAGAGAGTAGCTTTTTAACTGAAGAGGTTGGTACAGGTGAGAGTGTGAAAGTGGGTATGTTAGTTTGTTCTACAGTTGGGTTGGTTTTAGTATTCTTGTTGGATAGTTGGATAGATAGTCCAAGGATAGATTCTATGAAGTGATGGAAAATGTGTTGCTTCCTTTAGTGTTATCAGAAGCACTGACAAATAACTGATATGGATTTTATGGGTCTATATCATATTATCGAAATTCCAGAACATCAAACACCATAAGCTCAAACTTAGAATCTCGAAATATGATATCATCGAAAGCTCAGAACAGCGAATTTTTTTCCCTGGAAAAAAATTTGCTGTTCCGAGAAATACACACACACAATACAAGCACACCAAAAAAACAGCAATCCGCAGACATACACTTAAAATCCTACATCCAACCCTACACTAAACTGTACATACACTACTATCTATCCACTTACCTTAACCCAATCCCTAACCCTAAGGTCCATTACTATCGCACACTCACCTCACCTGCGCCCTAACCCTAACTCATCTAACCCATGCCCTAACCCTAACGTCTGCACAACTGCACACTTACCTGAACCCGACCCGTAGCTTTCCACCACAGTGCTGAAAATAGCAAACATATAGAAAACGGCCAACCGCATTTTTTCTGTGTTCTGCAGCTGCGCTATTTTCAGCGTTCGCTGTTTTGGGTTCGATATTAGAACATTTGATGTTTTCAAACTTCGATGTTCTCAAGTATGTTAAGCGCTTTTCGTTCGGGTTTTACCCGAACTTCTTCAGACAACCTACGTAAAAATCACATCAGTTTAAATACTTCCTCCTTTAGGTGAACCAATCAAGCTGGCAGCCTAGTTTCCCTAGCAAGTACGAACTCGGTTTAAAGCAGAACACAACCAGTTCATTGAAAGTAAATATTAAGTATTCCCTTCAGAAAAGATGGCTAGTACCTAAGTACTCACTTTGTCAAGCCACTTTAAACTGGCCTGTTGTATACTTCAAACCTTATACACTTAAGCTATTAACTGGGTTGCCTGACACTTCAAATAGTGTCCTTATGTTTTAAGCTGTTGTATACTACATATCAGACCAGTCAAACTCCTTCTCCCAATATTCTCCTATATTTTCCTATACAACAGCCCCAGGCCCCCCAATACACCCCTCGAAAGTAAACTAGTACTATGGTTGTGCAAGAGGAGGGGGGGGGGGAAGGGGGGGGAATATAAAGTTGTAGAATTCTTCCAGTTTAATATTTTAAATTATCTATACAAGTTCCTTAACTTTAATATACAAGCAATCGAACAAGTTTGTGTACTCTTTTTTGTTTTAACATTGTTTTAACACTGATTTAGTGAATAGTGTTTTTATTTATTAAACGAGTGGAAGTCTACTACCCTTGGTCCGTTGGGTGTTGACTATTTTTCTCGGCTTGTTGCTACCCATTGGTGTTTGAAACTTCGATGTTCTAATATAGACCTGGATTTTACACATATATATATATATATAGAGAGAGAGAGAGAGAGAGAGATTTTACCAAGCAATTCCTTCAGTAGTTTGTCAATGTATGTACAAGCATAATAACATCAATCAAAGTTATACATAGTTTGACCATGTATGCACAACCACTAAAATGACACCAAAATAAATTATTTTTACCTCATTTTGAGCTGTTGCATATTAATTTCCAAAACTTTGAATTCTGGGGTTTCTCTACTAAATTGCCACATAGCTCCACTTATCCATGGTGTTGTTATAGATATTCACATAAGATAAAGGTCCTTTACATGTTTTGTATGTAAATGAGGCCATTTTATGTTTAGCTCTATGACTCAGAGTAATGTACCAATGTCTAAGGTGACTTACCCTCATAGTAACTCTCCCCCTAATGCTTATGCATTAAGTATGCTATGCTTTTGCCATAAGGAGGCATGCTTATCAAAATGCCTCCTTATTTGTATAGTCAGCATAAATCTCATATGCTGACTATATTTGTATATTAGTATATCTGGGTAGTGCCACTGTTTGCAGAGTCCTTCTATTCACAACTAGAGAGCAGGGGTATGAATACTGTCCGAAGCATTTTTGTCTAGCTTAAAAGCAGGTCAGTGATTCTATTACTCTACACAGCTATTTTTAGTAGTTTGAACTTGATGAAAGACAACCAATTATAAATGAAAGTGGTTTTATTAGATATGTGTTGTAACAGTACTGCTTTGCTTTAATGCTTTCAGGAAAAAAAACACATACCGCACGTTGGTCTTAATAATAAAAAGATGAAAAAGATTATAATATTTCAGAAGCCCTAGGAAATCGTCTTGTGTTTTGTGATAGTGAGGAAGTACTGTAAAAAGATTTTAGAAAGCTTCCCTTTATTTTCAATTTGATTTATGACTATTTTTCAGTCAGATAAGTAAGTGATTTCTGCAAGCTTTCACAGCTATGCATTTTTTTTCTATTAAAATGCCAAAGTAATGGATCTCAAGATATTTTTGTGAACAAATGCCTTTGATGTTGAGGACAATTGCCCTCTCCATATTTATATTACTACTCATTATACAATGACTGGCTGTTAACATCATAAAATGAGCACGTTGATTGGCCAGCCCAACCAGCGTGCCTATTGAGAATATACAACGGAAAAAGGTCCGGTTGCCCGGACTTTTTTCCATTGATATATTCTTTAATTTTAAGGTTTTTTTTCAAAAGAAATAAAAAAAGGGGAGCAACAGAGATCTTCTTTTCTCCGTTGCTTACTTTCCTGACCACTGATATATTGGCTATGTGTGGGAATACAAGTTTCAAATGCATGCGCAGTACATCAGACAGGGCAAGGAGGAGATAGCCAGAGGCAGAAGGACAGCACGGCGCCGTTATACAAGGACATTATTTAAGAAAAGTAAGTATTTTTTTTCTTAAATAATGTCATTGTATAATAGCAATAACCCACTTCTGGGTGTGGGTAATGCTGGATTTACCCACACCCAGGCATGGGTTATTGCTTAAATATCTCACTGATGGACAATGGAGCTGCACCACTTCAGTCAGCATAGCTGAGCAGCAGACCATCAGTGCTAATGACCACTCTGAGGGTCAGCAGGGTAGTAATGATCCTTACTCCGGGCAATCAAGTAATTCAATGGATTTGTGTGGGAATGTTCAACAAACAACATAACAATAGCTAATGTATGTTTTGCAGAATGGTTAAGGACATCATTTTCATCAACTCCATCCCTGTTAAATACTGATTTTTTTTTTTTTTATTAAAACGTCTGCATGACTCCAGTAACTCTGCTACTAACATGTTCATACCAGATTTTAACAAACCAGCTATGAGAACCTGTTTTATGAGTGATAGAACTTTTTTTAAGTAATTCCATACAAAAGTGTTGTTTTCAATGGCAGATGAATAGATGTTTTGATGTGGACTCACCCTACATATTTTAAGTTAAACTGTTAAGAAACAATGATTTCATGTGTTTGTCATTTCTTACATATGTAGGAGCCATGGGTCCTGGCATAGATGACCTGCAGACATATTATATACTATACCCCATGCAATACAAACCACCTGATATTTGAAGGCATGATAACCATTATAGTTAGCATACGTTCTTCCCTGTTCACCAGGTGGGTCTTTACTTTAATGTGGGTAGAGTCTATGATCCCTAGTACCTCAAGTAAACAGGTTTGTGTTATAAAAATCCTACATGATGTTGGCTATCCCCTCTGTGGAACAAGGAAACCATGTATGATTCCCTACCTGTGGTGACTGGTGAAGAATCATTAATTCTTACACCTGGGAGACTGTTACAGTGTCTTCCACATTTGATTGCAGTCAGCATGGCTAGTATTCTGAAAACCAGTCATACTTTGATATCTACAAGGATGGATACTGCATGAGTCCCACAAGCATGCTAGTAAGGGCAGCATATTTCAACCACCACCTGAATGGTGACTATATCCACATGGTACTTATCCATAATTTCATTGTTGTGAAGGGTGTGTTATGTTATGTTATGCATGAAGGATGACACAGCACCTCTGAGGATGAAAAGTTGCAGCACTATGAGTATAGGTGGTGAGTGCAGCTTGTTGCATATATATGGTTATTAATGCTACAGCTACCCCACACAACACTTCACAGGTTACCAACTCTACCTGAAAAGACTTTAATGCAGTCAATTGCTCTGAAGCAATGCATGTAGTCATGGAATATATACGTTTTGTGAAATGCTGTGATTGTTGCTTACTCTTATGTGCATACGTTGATATACAGTAAAGCTGTCCATGATGAGCATTAAGGGAAATAATATACCGTATCAGGTTGATGAGGTCCTTCAGTTGTAAAATATGTTCTTAACAACAGGCCTAGATAGTACTATAATGTCTACCATTGAGGCAATATTGTTTATACACATGGACTATAGTGCCAGATAATTTTATAGTAACTCTACTGGTGTCATCAAAAATATCAAATATCACCACTCTGTCAGCACCTTCTCTTAATTATAACAGCAGTACTTACTGCAGTCACATTTACTGCAGCAGTCCTCATAATATGTAAAGTGAAACAATATGACAAACTAGAGCATACTTTTATTTTCCAGCCACTGTTCTGTTCAGCAAAAAAAAAAAAAAAAAACTGTCTACATAGTTAAAGTTTTATATGATGGATGTTTTATGTATAATCAATTTGACAAAGATAAACAGATTTTTATGTTTAACAAATGTGAATAACTGTAACATAAACAATTAGAGTATAGTTCTCTGATTGTGGCAGTTGTTTAGTGTGCATATCTCTATAAATTATTTCTGTTCTATGTATATAAACCATACCTCTCAGCCTGCACATATTGAAAATAGGAAGAAAAGCCCTTGAAAAGTAGGAATATCTATCAAAAAATGTATATCTAATTAGCATAAAACATGAATACCAAATGACACACAACTCTTCCCATTTCCAATAGGACTATGGAATACTACTCAGAAACAGTTTTAAAAAACAGTGACAACAATTATGGAAAAATATAATCACATTATCAAAGAGACAGAGTAATACATTTGTTTAAATTATTGGTGCCTCTAGCATGTTGGTCATGTAGTGTGGTTTTCTGTGCAAAAGGCAGCTTCAAAAATTACAAGCAATGAAGGGAATTCAGAAAACTGTGTGAATGGGTAATTCAGGCCTGAAAATATGGCTATATATCCATAAAAAGGGGCATCCTGTGCAAAGGTAAATCAGGCCTGAAAATAGAAACATTCCTCAAAACAGTTGAAAAATATATAAACATTTAAGTATTAATTACCAAGTTGTGACATAAATGTTATTTCATCTTTCTTTAAAAATGACTATAAAAGGTTTCAAACAAAATATGATAGCAAGGCACTGCAAACAGAAATGTTCAGCAATTCTAATTTTTTATATGTCACATAGTTTTTGAAATATGATTGCCAATATAAAACATTTTTCCATATTAAAATTGTTTTTTACATTCTTAAAAAGTACAAAAAATACTAACATAATTCTACCTCCAAAAATGAAAATGTCTGACAAATGGAATATGTTTGTTTCCAGGGATATAGTGGTGCTACAATTGGCAAAATAAACACTACTCTGCTTCGACATGTTATTAACATTCACCTGATTGGTTGGTACATCATATTGCTGTTCTAGAATCATAGTTCTTGTTTTTGATGCATAGCTCAGTTGCATATATACTGTGCAGCAGCTGCCTTCATGTTGCAAAATAATGCAGTCCTTCTTCAGCTGTATACATTTCTTTCTGAATAATGAGTTGTTATTCTCCTGCATTTTGCACTGCACAGAGCCTTCAGAGCATGCATAATGTTACAGACTGTCATTTTTTTAACATTTATATCAAGGCAGATCCATGGCAAAGAGGAACTTCTAAGGGGCAGAATACTTATGTATGTGATGCTGATGTATCTTACATGGAGCATAAGCGTGTTTAGTACCACTATTCTGAACAGACCTTTGAAGAGGAACTCCGGAATTAGCTCAGTGTGCACCAGGATGCAAGTGCTGTGTAAAAAGAAGGACAAAGCTGTTGGCAGAATCTGTGAGAGATTTATATATAATGGCAATGGAGAGTAAGATCTCACACACAGACAACACAACCGTCCTGATCATCAGCAATGCACCGTATACTACATACCACACCATACCTCACCATGACCATCACACTACACATAATCCTTCATAAGATGACCTTCTAAAGATTAAGTTGCCCAAACCTATAAGACCTTCAAAATGCAGCACAGGTGCAAAGCAGACACAGCAACACTATCCATCTCTTAAGACTACCACCTCACATACCACAAGGAGCCCCAGAGTCATGGATTCTAAGTCCATAAGGCAGGTGTCCAATAAACCAAATATTCTAGTTATAGGTGACGTCTTTGCTCTAAGACATATAGATGTAACTCTTACCAGGCTGAGGAAGGAAAGTGTGAAAGTTACTTGTCTGTCAGGTGCCAAGATCCATCAGATAATACACTTATTCAAGTCCTTGAACAAAAAATACCAGTATAACTCTGTCATAGTACATGTTGGTGACAATGACTTTAACGTATGTCCTTCAACTACATGAATGGATGTCCCAGGCAGATGTGATCCTAGCATGCAAGGTTTCATGGCCAGTGACAGTGTTGCCACCCAGGAAACCATGCAGAGTAGCACAAGCACAAAAAGAAGAAACATTCAAGTTTTCCTGCGGGCAAACCTGCTCTGCAAGATCATGTAGCCACAATTAATACCAAGGTTGAAAAAACTTCAATTATGGCAGCAATAACACAGTAAAGAAAATCGTACTGAGTGCAATGTACACTAAATTATTTGTAGATTGAAATAATGGAGGGAAGGGTTAATGGCAAGGGCAGCTACAAGGAAAGCTACACTGGGCAGGGTAATTATGCTGATGGAAATGTGCACAGACATTAAAGATAAGAATGAATTAACAGAAAGATGGCCTGGTAAATATGGAAATGTCCCCAAGATAGGATATGTCAATGTATCTACACTTCCAAGACAATTCAGTAACATAACATTATGCACATATGTAAACAACATAGTATGTACTGCTATTTATACTTCCTGACTGAGTATATTATGATATAAACACACATAATATTATATATGTGATGGTCACACAAGGTTACATATGCATGGAGGCAAGTGGTTGTGATATAAACATCGCTGAAGTTTACTGGAGTGGTCACCTAGCAGGCACGGTATATACAATAGGGAGTATGTGCATACTTTGAAGATCTGACAAACGACTTGCTTGAATATGACTGACATGTCACCATAACTCTCAACCAATTATGAACACATAGCAACAGACATTTGGATAAATGTAGAAATAAACAGGCACAGTCATGGACACTTTTAAAATATTATGACCATTAACCTGCGGTATTGATAGAATATGTGAGTGTAACTTATTATACATGTTCTACAGTAACAGACCTGCACAACTGTAATGATTGCCAATACTTTATAAGGGGAATTCACCACCCCTTCACCAAATGTGGCCACTGTTTGGGAAGTTTAAGAGGGACAGAATTAAACCTGGAGTTAAAATCAGGGTCACAACCCCCCCCCCCCCCCAGAAGTATCAAACCCATGCCATCAGTGTTGTCTCTGTGCTGTGTATTTACTGGGTGCAACACAGAAAGATGTATCAAACATGTATCTAGGAGAACATCTTGAAGGGAAGCCTGCACTATCAAATCCTAATGGGTATGCATTCCAGAGAAGAGTTCTGCATGGCTTACCAGCTGTGTTGGAGCTCGCTGTGCCAAATGTGATACCCTTGGCTAAAGCATCCCTGCCTGACATAGGTATCAGCCATACTGATAACAACACTTACAAACACCATACTATTATTAGTGGATTCCTTACACACAGCTAGCTACTGCATGCATCTATCACATGTAATAACAATGGATATTGTCTGAAGCATCTGCAATTGATGTGTGAATTAAGAAATGATCTGTTATAATGAATGGTACAACAGTATGTGAGATTGATGGCAATGCATCAACTATGCTTATGTGCACAGAAATTACAACAGTGTAACGTCAAGTGTCAGTGATTAAGGAAGCTGTCACTTAATATTGTACACATGTCAAATAACACATGGACCACACTCTGCAAGTGCATATCAAACCTTAATGTCTGCCACATAATCAATGTCCCCCTGACATTGCCAGTGAAAATGTTATACTGCCATGAAATCCTAACATGCATCCATATGTGTTCATGCAAACTATTAAGTGGTAATACTAATGTGATGTAGTGGTACATTCATTATGTAGTACAGCCACACTATAGCTGTACATGTGCTACAACTGGACTTCAAGCTTTACATCACCTGCAGATAAAACATTAGGTGTGAATCACATTCAACATCGTGTAACTGTTACCACAGTTATACAACTCAACCTATTTCATGTCATTACATCAGTTGTACATCATATACCTATATGTTTATTAGTGGAAATGTGTGGGTGAGAGCCCTGACATGATATATGGACAAATTACAACTGAGATGGAGTTGGTTCATGCAGAACAGTTAATGACAAAAATGCTGACAGTCACACAATGCTGTTGAGGAACACCTGTATAATCCTTGTGAATAGTAACACAATAATGCATACAGTAAATATGCCAACATTGCAAGTGAATCTCAAAATGTCATATGTTTGTGTATATAACAGAATTACATGTTGATGAACCCAGATGTATGTGCTCATGTAATCACTATGATGAAATATTGCTGTATGTCAGATAGCATTTCCAGATGCTAGGTGTACACATGCACACCTGTGACATACAGCAGCTGTCACTGTGATGGTTGAATGAGAGTTGTGTAGAATGTGGATATACTCCACTATCAGAACACATGCCTTAGTAAAACAACAATAAACATAGCATCATTCCATGTCCCCAGTCCATAGGAGGCATATTACCACAGCTGTTATGGAAGGAACATGTAACCAAATGGCAGCAGTGGGTAACAATACAGTAGATCAAATCCCAGATTGGAATACACTGTTATAAAACTACAGTACATCCACACCTTAACACAGCACATGTGAATGACAACATCAACATGTCTGATGTTCCTAGGGTCATAGGAGATTACTGGGCTAATGGACAATAGCCCATACAATTCTAGGAATTATTATCCCATTTTAACTCAAATCACTATCTCTAAATGTGAGAAGATAGCAGAGGTATGTGAGTATGTGTTTGATTTTATTACAGACTACCTCTGTCCATATGGGACATGGGCATCACCTCATGAGTGAATTATCAATCCCACATCCAGTGGTATGGAAATGGCTTGTAGAGGGTCATGAAAGAGCTCTGCTCCATGGTGTTTGTATGCATCTTTGAGATGATGACATCCTCATTGTTCTGCAGAAAGGATGTTATGTAGACAGAGGGAAAAAGGGGATGTTTCATTCAGGGGGCTATCTAAAATATTCTCTTGAGTAGGAGTTAAACAAGAAAAGGTTCAACACATCACAAAATGGCCATAATATATTACCAACTCACATCAATTGACTGACGTTAGATTTGAATACCACACCTGCATAGTTATACAAGTGGAACTCCATACAACACTAATGCCACCACAGATGTCTGACTTTAACAGTGCCAGATTATACTTTATAGAGGATGACATCATCAGTGTATGCTGAAACGATTTTGGGAAGAATGTCTGACAGAGCTGTGGACTTACATCCTGGTGTAAAACTGTCTCCAGCCTGGTACTTAAAGAAAGACACACACAAAATTTGATTGCTATCTGAGGTGGTTAAAAGCCCCTTCCAACCTAATTACACAAGGTAGAGAACAAAGTACTTAATGCTAGCACCACTGCAGAAGTCTGGTTTTAGCAGTGTCAGAGTGCAGGTTAAAGAGGATGACATCATTGCTGTATGCTGAGAAGAAGATGTTGATAGGACTGTCTGACATAGTTGTGGACTCATATTCTGGTGTAGGACTGTCTCCAGACTGATAGATGAATGAACACATGCACACAGAGATTGACCACTGTGAGATTAGAACCCCTATCTGTCTAGTTACACAAGCTAGAAAACACAGCATCACTGTAGAAGTCTGACTTTAATTGTGTCAGAGTGCACTTTATAGGGGATGACATCATCACTGTATGCAGAAAATAAGATGTTGAGAGGGCTGTATCAAATTGCTGTGAAGTCATGCAGCAGTGTAAAAGCATCTTCTGAATCCTACTTAACAGAGGGTAGCAGGACATGGGCTCATGTTCATCTGACTATGCACACACACCTTCAAACATAGATATACACAAGTTGACTGTCATGAGATTAGAACACCTACCAATCTAGTTATACAAGATAAAAATCACAATACTTAATGTTAGCACCACCATGGAAATCTGACTTTAAGAGTGTCACAGTGCACTTTATAGAGAATGACATCATCATTCTATGCTGAGAATAAGATGTTGGGAGGTGTCTGTAACTGAGAACTCACATCCTGGTGTAAAATTGCCTCCAGAATGATAGTTGAAGGAAAACACATACACACAAAAGTTGACTGCTTTGAGATTGGAACCCCTCCTTACCAATTTACACACGTTAGAGAACACAATAGTTAATGCTATCAACACTACAGACATTTAACTTTAAATGCAACAACTGTACAATCCACCAACATAAACAAAAAAAAAAAAAAACAAAAACAAGAACACAGTGTAATGATAGAAATGAATTTACTGGTGCATCCGTTACCTCAGCTTACGCCTTCAAAGGAATGAAGATGAAATATGCAGTCATTAATGCATATTGCAGAAGTGAGACAGATGTGTACCAGTTTTTCAGAATATAGTGTAGATGCACACACACACACACACACACACACACACACACACACACACACACACACGCACGCACGCACGCACTCACTCACACTCACTTTGGAAACATCAATAGTGCAATGATGGAGTTATGTGTCTTAATATTCAGAGGAAGATACAGTATGGCCACATTAGTACATGTTACTGTTAATATCAATGGTATATGAACATGCATGACCAATGTCAACTGTCACCATAAATCCATAACAAATGTAACAATGCAGTTAGTCTATGTAATTCTGGAATCCGTTTGACAATGGCCCAAGTACTGATATATCATTTGTAAGTGCATTGCCACAGGGCATACATGAATTTAAGAAAGCATGTGTTCCGTCAAACACATGTCACTGCCATTCTCTTGGGTTTATGAATGCATTTCCATGTATTGGAGGATTAAAGCCCAGTAACCAGAGTTAGACATGCTATATATCTCTTTACAAAGCACATCACCTAGAAGCTGATTTGCACAGATGATGGAAAAGTATTATCACATGCATGATTTGAATTTCAGGAACTCAGCTTGGACTTGTGAAGCAGCAGAGTCCACTGGTTCTCATTGACAAATTGTTTGTAAATAAGGACATTGAGTAACTGACTTGATTGGGGTTAACTGCAAAATACATCTGTTTGTTGTTAATGTTCCATGCGTCGGGCTTGCAAGATATGTTATGGGAGAAATTGCTGGTAACTATTATGTTGTGCATGCTGTAGCTTATCTTTGAAATGTTGGAGACAAAAGTTTTTTACATAAATAACTGTTGACTTTGCCATCCATGTTTGAGCAACATTAATTGGCAAACAGGGTTCTCTGCTTAAGGAAAAACAATGAAACATTTAATGTAGTATGACTTCCTTTGCACAAACAGGCTTAGTGGCAAGGAGTGGCCATCAGTACTCTGGCCATTACTGATTGTGGAAAATACACCAGCCGACTAGCTTTTTCTGTGGTACAACAGGTGAGTCAGGGTTCAAGTCCAGATGATTCTCTTTTTTTACAAATGATGTTAAGATGTCATTAGCTAAGTACATGTCATCAGGACTGCAAATGTGACTATCAAAGACTACACTAAAGTAGGCATCTTCCCCAAATTGTATCACTAATGCCTACCTCAATGCATGTCTCCAACTTGTAGCTCTTTTGCAGCCCTCACTGCAAATTAAAAGTTAATTGTGTCTATAGCTTGCTGCAAGTGACAGGAGTGGTGCATCTTTTGAAGTGATTAGTATTACTCAGCAGATATGCTAACTCTTTGTGTAGGGCCAGATATCCTGAGAAGTGTGTGCAGTATGCTTCTTCACAGGAAGAAGAGTTTCTAAATCACATGAACATTTCACTACTGCGGTGGTGGTGCTGCAGTAGCGTTGTCGCCTCACAGTTAGACGTTGCCCTTTGATTCTCAGTTAGAGCGTCTTCTGTGTGGCGACATGCGTGAATGGGCGTTCCTTCATTGAAGGTTATGTGTTAGGCCCGGCAAGCCAGCATGTAAAACTCTACTGCCAATCATTAGCGGACCGGAGTTCCGCTGTGGCGACCCCTAACCGGGAAAAGCTGAAAGACACAAACAAATTAGATGAACATTTCATCTATCATCCTACTAAAGATACTACAGAATATTCTGGTGAGACAGAGGGGGGAAGTGCACACACAGAACTGTGTGTGGGGATGTAGGAAGTATTGTTCTGTCACATCCATGAACATCCTAATGATGTGTTAGTATTATTTGTATTCTCAATCAGAATATATCCTGCTCTGTTGCATGAACTGCATGAGATAAGGATAGAGGAGATATATAGAGTGACAGTAATTAATACATCCATATACATCTGCTTGAAGAAGATGTGGGACATCTGAAGTATAATGGTACCATGTGGGAATTGTGGCCCACCTTACAGTTTACTTGATAGGCAGTTGTAT
Organism: Protopterus annectens; assembly: GCF_019279795.1. NCBI lineage: Eukaryota > Metazoa > Chordata > Ceratodontiformes > Protopteridae > Protopterus > Protopterus annectens. The sequence goes on from NC_056730.1 coordinate 1,011,796,815, forward strand.
CATACTTATGTAGGAGAAGGGGTAGATGGATGGATAGGCACCAGATATATAGAAAAGAAACCTCTGGAAGCAGTCTGTAATAGCATCCTCTACTGCTGGGTGATAAGCCTTGACATGATGCAAACATACATTTATACATCTGATCATCACTGGAACATGACACAAAGGGAATCCCACAGCAGATATTGAAACCTTGCACACTAAAGGAGCACTGATAACCTACTGAATCAGGGTAACATGTTGGTATTACCCATTGGCAGAGTCATGACAGAATGCAGAAACCATGAGATGGCCTTTACATTCATCAGCCTACTAGATGCACATACATAAAGAGGGGTGGGAGTGAAGGGGTGAATACAAGGAGAGATGGACATAAACATACCAGTGTTTGGTGTAATGGAACATTCATGGACATGTTTTTAGTGTGTTCTCTTTGTTAACCTGCCATGTTCTGTAGCATGAATGACTGATATAGAGGTAAAGAAGAGTTAGGAAAGGGACAACAGGCTTATGACAAGCAGAACAAGGTTGGAAAATATCTCATAGTTGTTGGGATGGATGTTACCTCAAATACTCTTTTGTGGACAATATTCAGTATATCTCCATGAGAACTCATAACTGTGGCAAATGCTATGATTTGGGTGATTACAAATATCACAGATATAATATCACAGATATATAACTTCATACTAAGAAATGATGTGAGATGCATCTGGAATCAAACCCGTGATACTATGAGCTAAAACAATCTTTAGTGAGTTGATTAATGTCAACACTTCACATATGAAGTTGCACTTTGTTCCATCCAGCAGTATAACAACTGTCAGAGCACCTTTTTCAAATTACTGCTTTACACTGCTTTAACTCTGTGTTCCTCTAGTGCAGTGTGTTTAAGCAGTATTACTTGGATATAACTCATTGGGTTTTGCCATAAGATGTAGCCAGCAAATCACTGCCACTCAGCTTTAGTGCACAATGCCAAACTCCATGCAAATGCAGAGGACAAAAACTGAAGTCTTTTTATGGGCCATTTCTCTGTCAGCTGTGTGGGATTCTATTTTTTGACTAGAATAAACATATGAAAATAGGATTGACAGTAATGTGGTGAAATGGAGAGGCAAGCAGGGAGAAGTACAAAGGGGAAGCAATACAGGCATTTGCAGGAGGGAGACTGGGAGAGAACCATAAATATCCACTTCTTCAAAACAGTAATGTACACAGGTAGATAAAATCTGATGAATTTAGGCTATCATCATAACACAGATGGGTGACAACTGCACATTATATTGTATAGCCAACTGGACCAAATCAAGTGTGTAGTGCAGATACATATGTGAATTGGAGAGCTATGCATGGCACTTTTCTTTTCAAAAAAGAGAAGAATGTTGGGAAAGGGGCCTAGAAATGTGAGGGTCAGGTAGGTAGGATAGGTGAGGAAGCAGGTGCAGACCAACAGAACATGCAAGAAAGACACAGGGATGATGATGATGGACACAAAAAGGGTGGGAGGCACTATGATTGGGGATATGTTGGGGACATCAGAGGCACATGCCTATCAAACATGGAAACAGTGAGACTCTAGTCCTCACCTTCAGAACTGTCATCACTGTCTCCTTCCCCAGTTGTCTGTGAGGCTGCTTGATAGGGAATCATTTTTATTTTTTAGGAGCAATGCCTCCACTCTGCTGATGTGGGCATCAAGGCCTGCCTCTATTAGACCTCGCACCATCCCTGGTGGCTCCTGGAGGTTGTCATAGTCACCACCTCCACCAGTACTTTTGGAGGGTACCACTGCACCACCAGACAGGGCACTGCTACCTGATGAAGAACAACCAGGTAGGGCAGGGACTGTGGAGGCAGTACTGCCATGTTGCATCCCAAAAGTGCTGGATGCTGGTGTGTCAGGCAGTGGAGAGTTGGCAGGGCAAGCCACAATACTCTGCCCATCTCCCTGTGCTGAAATTCATTTTTTTTATTGGCAGAAAGGTATAACATCAGATTGGTGGAATTCCATGTAAGCCCCCCCCAAAAAAAAAATAAATAACTAAAATAAAAAGAGAGAAAGATAAGGAGTGGGGTGAGACAAAAAAGAAAAGGGGTGATTAGACCATGATATGTTACATTCATTCTTTATTGCAATAAATATCCACTTATTAATATCCTAGCTATAGAGCTCTCACACTCCCAAAAATAATTGTGAATTGTTACAAGTAATCCTTGGAATATGCACATATTATGCACATATTCCATATCTGCTTTCAAAGATACTACAGTGTAAGTTAATAACATGGCATTAAAGCCAATATTGCTGCATTTCAACTGTAAAATATATTTGTTGAATGTTAGTCTGCAGGTATTGAACCCACATAATCTGAATACATTACTACTCTTGCCTAATACAATCACCAAAAGCTACAGCAGAAAGCATGCATGCTTGCTATTTCAGTTAAGATATGCATGCTGAAATTGCTACTGATCTATGGAATCACAAAATTAATACAACCAGTGTCAGTTGTGCTGCAGGCATACCACTTGCTTCTCTGAATTTCCATGAACTCTCGTCATGTGTCTCCCTGTTTGCCACGATTACCTCTGCAGCTGTAAAATAGAGAATAAGAGAAGAAACATGTGTAAGCATTATGCATACCAGTCTTGGCTATGTGCACCATTCCATATAATTTCAAGTTGATTGATCTGTATACTTACATAACTGGACAATGTTAACAGTTCTAAATGCATCCAGCCACAGTTGAGATGTGCTTGGTTTGGCCTCTTAAAGTCATTGCAGTAGTGCCTACACTGCTCCCCACTGTGGGGTATGCCAGTCACACTAGAGACAGTCTTGGCTATGCTGTTCCAAGCCTTAGCCGTGTAATGAGACCCAGTATAGTCCACCCCCCCCACAGCAGCCACTGGATTCATGAGGAATACAACAAAGATTTTTCACTCCTCTGCATTACAGCTCTGTACCATGAATTTGACACCATCATTCCCATCAACTGGCATGTCTGCAGAGGTCCTCCAACAGCAATAGCAATGGTTTCCCATCAAATTGTGATCTCATGTTTTATAACCAGTGTGCAAACATGCACAACCATGCAAACTGCATTTGCCTGAGGGTAAGAATTGTCAAGCAAACAGGAATGGAGTTTATGAAACAGCAATTATGATGTGAAACTTGGCAGTGATGTTTGGCATGTGTGATGTTATACCTGGTCACACTTTGTCCACTGAAATTCTCAATGGCTTGGCTTTTAAGCTTTGACTTTGAAGGGATCAATGGAATGCCTTGGCACATTTTTTGTGGGGACTTATACACTATTAAAAGTAATTTGTACAAGGTGGGATTCAAACCTGTGTAAAAGAGAATGCATATATTTCCACAAGAGTGGGCAGGATTCACGAAGCCTCCGTGTAAGAGTTATAACTCTTACACGGAGGCTGCAGTTAAACCGAGTGATGTCAGCATGCTCTGCATATTCATGAGAGCATGCTGAATCACACCTAAGTCTAACACGGTCCATGTAAGACAGTAGGGGGCGTGTCCATAGGCCGAACCCTGCAAGTGGACACGCCCCCAGAAGAGTAAAAGTGCCCAAAGTAAACACCCACGACAGAGTCCACGGAAATGTGAATAAACACAACACAACACATGCCCCCACAGACTATGAACAGAAAATATATAAATAAACATGTTATATATTTTTTAAATTGTAAAAATGTTTAACCGTGAGTGCGCTCGTTTGCGCGGGTGTGCCCGTAGCGCAGCTACAGTTAGCAGTCAGTGTGAAAGCATATAAGAACTAAATATGCAAAATAAGCCAGGAAGCAATAGCGTAGTGGTAGAGATGTTGGCTGAAGAGCAGGCATTCATGGTTTGAGCCCCCACCACACCAATTTTTTTTTTATTATTTGCAAAATAAGCAGGAAACAAGTCCCTGACAAATATGTACACATAAAATCGCATATTATGTAAAATGTAATGAAATAGTCCATTTATTTTGAAGAAATGTGAGGTAACAAAACAATAAAAAAATGCCAGATGTGCCTATAGCTGAGCTACAGTTTAACAAAGTGAGTGCATCTGCCCATAGGTGAGCAGTGGTTTAACAAGTGCAAAATGAGTGCCCGTAGCTGAGCAGTGATTTAACATGCTCAAACTGTGTGCCCCTTGTTGAGCTTAGCGTACTATATGTGCTGACAGCCAAATGAGGTGTAAGCCAGCACACCCCATTTGCATGGAGCTGCGCACCGCGCAAACAAGCTAACCAGCGGGCAACGTTGAGCAAGCTGTAACAAAACTGCCTTTACACAGACACACCCCCTAGCCTGTCTAGACAGTCATAAAATATAAAAAGCAGTGGCCAGGTTCGAACCCCGGATACTATACACCATAGTCAAGGTACAGAACCACTAAGCCATGACAGCAGTACCTTTAAATGCAATAATAGCTAATATATAGGAATGAATACAAACTGGAGCATGACAATGCAGGTTTACTGAAGTTGATACAATTCCAAAATGGCCAATCACAGATATGTGCGGGAAAAATGGACTATATAAGCCCCATAGGCGGGAATACACAGCATAAATGATTGTAGAACTGACCTGCAGGCAGAATGACAGGAGTAGGAGAGGGTAGTTGCTTTCGAGCACAGAGGTGGGGTGTTGAGGAGTCCAGGTACATGGTCTGGCTCCTAGTCCATAATCATGAGGCCCAACTCATGCAGGGCCAGGTCCTCTGGGGAGCATACAGAGTCGAGGCATGGGACCGGTTGGCTCATGATTTCACCAGTGCCACAGGGATTCCAAGGACTGGTGAGCAGGTCCGTCAATACCATGCAGACCTGAAGAGATGCAAGCAGGACCAACTGAACCTTTGGATCCAGGAGGCCCAGCAAACACCCAATGCCCCATTACTGAGTAAGTTACATTTAATTATGTATGTAAGAAATTAAACTAGCTGATATTATGGAGATGTGTATTCCAATATTACTTCATTTATATTACAGCTGAAGGTGTCCATTCTGCGAACCGCAGAGCCTATGGCGATATGCTGGTGCAGTTGCTCCACCAGGCAGGTCAGTAATCCACTACCAGTTACTGTAAAGAAATATAAAAGTATGACAGTCAGCAAAAGAGTGCAGTGTAGTCAGTAAAGAATAAAATGTGCAAGTAACAGTGTGAAAGTGTCTGCAAGTATTGCTTGATTACAAAAGTGTGTTTCAGCCTGTAAGTTAAACCGAAAAATGAAACCGTCTGACATATATTCTGAAATAAAAATGCCCTACCTGTAAGAAAATAGTACACAACCTGCAGCAGGCTGAAAAGTATAGCTGCAGAAGATGATGAAATCACATGTGTGAAATATATCCCTGTTGAAATACTGAAACATGACAGAAGTGAGACTGCTGGAAAGGATTGTAATAACTACAGGTAAAACATGTCAATAAAGCCTAGAAGTAAGTACCATCCTGAATAGTAAAATGAAAGCAAGTGAGAGAGTGTGAGAAAGTGTCATGAATCCAGCAATACAGTAGTAATAACCCCTGAATAATGTATACTGCAGTCAAGACAGAATGAAATGCATTTGAGATTCAAAACCAAATAGCGAAATCTGTTCAAAGTGTTGCTGCATCTGGAATGTGTATCCCAAAATCTGGATATGTTGCTCTCAGTCTGCAATATGCAGATAGGATGATTGTCTGATATACCAAACATCCACACTTGTCTACAGCTATATAAAGCAAATGTAGCAGGATGATGTAGCTGAACAAAGCTAGATATGAATGTGTATGAAGAACAAGAAAATGTATATTGATGTTGCAGTAACAGTCCTATCACCAAGTTGAAATAGTTATCATATAGGAAACTGTAGTTAGAACAGTAGTGTGTATATAACTGTAGCTATTAGAAATGTACAGCATATGTATTGTTATTCGAAGGTGTTAATATTATTTTCTTTACCCCACCCTATAACCACATATAACCCATTCCACGTGAAAATGGTATGTGCAATCACAATTAACACCCCTGGATGTTTGTCCTGTTGGGTCATATGTATTTGCATGTCCGTTGATGCATCTGCCCTGTTCATACATCCTCACCTGATGGCCTGTTGCCATCAATTAACCCTGCATGTTGTTGGACTGTGTATATCTGTTCAAATCATGCATGTGTTATGCACGCTGTTCAATGGTATGAATATCTGGATGTTTGGTTAATGGGAATACTAATGCATGCTGTTACAACTAATTGTAAATGGTATTATATGTCACTAACTCAAACTGTCATGACATAATGCAAATCATAGGATGACAGGGAAGGCGGGTTCCAGCGGACCCACCTCTCCCACCTCAGCTGGCGAGTGCACCTGGCACTAGTGCCGAGTCCGGACCCTCCTCCAGTGGCCCTGTGCCACCTGCAGGTGGAAGCGCTGCAGGGGATGGGGCTCACCCCCCCTCTGTAAGTGTGACCGGAGGAGAACCACCACTCACCCTCCGTAGCGTCCGGACTGTGGTGCGTAGGGAGATTCGGAATTCTGTTCTCGAGCCCCTATGCCAGCTCAAGGCACAGGTGGCGCAACTAACGGGCATGCCTGTTGCCCGGCCTACACAGCCCCCAGCACAGCCCCGTCCTGGGCAGTGAAGGAACAGTGGCAACTGCCTATGGGTGGGGATATCAGTTCCACTGTTGCCATCTGTGGGCTCATGGGCTCTGGATATCTAAACCTCCATCCCCGTCAATTGTGTAACCCCCCCACACGTGTCATACACCGCCCCTGTATGCGTCTTGTTTGTCATGTCTGTTTACCTACCCAACCTACCTCCCCAGCTGTACCGACTTCCTTCAACTGACATACCACTCTCACCTGAAAAGAAAAAAAAAAAAAAAAAGGGCACTCTGTACCCACAAAAAAATTACGCCCCATACATAGCTGCCCATTCCGCACACATGTCTGCTGGACATGGAATATATCAATTATAATTGGCTGTACAACAAGTATTATTGTTGTCCTGACACCTCTCTCAGGGGTGGAAGGTTTCAAATGTCACACCAAATTACATACATATGCACACCTGTTGCTGATGAAGAAATGGGCAGCTATGGGCCTTACCTACATCCCTCCTGCACATCCCAAGCTTGTTTCCCTACTGTCTTACCCTCTTTGTGACCCCTTTTTCACCACTTTCCTGTCTCCCCATTTTCTTTTCTTTCAAAGAAAATAGCGCGGGTGTGCGCCAGAGTAAGCACCGTTAAGCGGTTGTAAGTGGGTGTGCGCTTGTGTGCGTGGAGCTAACCACCAGTGTGCATGCGTGAGCTCCGCGCAAACCAGCGCTAACCTGGTTACAACTGCTTAAAAGTGTCTTAGACACTTTGATTGACAGGTCCTGTACTCAGTTCAAAAGCAAAATAAAATCTCACTGTCAGTCCCAAACCCAAGACCTTGGAAACACTAGTCTGTATGACCTACCACTAAGCCATGACTCTTATACAAAAACATTGTGCTAAAATAAATATGACATGTAATAGTAGGGATGAATGTAAAGGGAATATAGAATGTGTAGTACATAAAGCATGTCATTTAAAATTACTGTCAAAACTACTGGATTTCCATAATAGTAGTGTGTGAACAGAAACAGCCATGCTAGTTGGTAGCTTGTAGATAATAAGGTCAGTTAAAGTACATATATAAATGTATGTATATGTACATATATATATATATATATATATATATATATATATATATATATATATATATAGTTGTAGGAGTCATTGTGCATACACACTTGCTACAGGGAACATGAGAGAGGAATGGAGAAATGTGAATATACAACACAGCCTGAATCATGAGAGAGATACTAACCTTTACACTCACAGAACACTGTCCACAGCATACCAGCATGGTCCCCGCCCTCACAATCTGAAAGGGCAATGCCTATCCCACATACCCTTTTATAGCACTGACCTGAAATCACAGTGAGAACTGCAATCAGTACACAAGTGGCTGTATGCAAGTAGCAAATGCTGGCTTACAATTGGTGCAGAGGCCATCACATGGACCTATGCAGATACCTACAAAAGCATCCAGTGCTAACACTCCCCACATGCAATACATTCATTGCATTGTCTGTAAGCAGACAGAAAGAGAGCGAGAAGTGAAAGAGAGAGAGAGAGAGAGAGAGAGAGAGAGCAAAAAAAAATAAATAAATAATTATACACTGTGACTCTGTCACCCGAAGCTGTCAGCACTGACAGTAGCAGCAGCAAGCAGAAGCAGTGGTAACGCAACCAGCTGCAACAAACACAGGTAATGCAAAGTAGCAGGTTAATAGTGTGCATACTGTGAACCCTCCAAATGTGTCATAGGTCTGTATCCATAGGTATGTCCATGTGATATGTTGTGTGTACGTAGTTCCACCAAAAGGGGATGACCATACATTACATGTCAATCAGGCTTAGGTCATGATCCTGGCACAAGTTGTCTGTGCGTTGGCCCAGTAATGGCTGTAGTGACTGCTTTGAAAGGTCAGCCAGGTTCAAAAGGCAGGATCAGCCCATCCCAAAGGCACACTGGCTGGGAATAAGTGCCTGCAGGTACCCGATATCACTGCATATGCATCCCATACTGCATAATTCCATAGCTTAGCAGACCAGGCCCATTATGCATATGATGTGGTAATTCCCAGGGTCAGTCGAGGTGCCCCCTTAGTGGTGTGGGACCACTGTTGCTGTATGCCGCTGTCCAGGTACATATCCTGTAGTACGGCCAAGATAAATTATCAGAGTTATATGCGGTTGTATGTCCTCTCGGAGTGCTGGTAGCACACATCCAGGGATACCACGAGGTCACAGTGATGCTGTGTATTCTTCTCTGCTGAGGGTGGCCATCACCTGGACATGTGAGATGATAGGGGGGGGTTACATCCAGCTGTGATAAATATTTCAACTGGTGGGGGAGAAGGAGGGGGGATACGTGCACCGAACATGTCTGCAAGATTGTTGCCAATATCCATGTGTTTGGTGAATGTTAAGTAGGTGTGTATTAACACAGAGCATATCTGAAGCATGTGGTCCATATGTGTAACATAACTAAAGAAGGGCTTGTGGTCATCCATAGTGTTTGTGTCCATTTCCCTCCCAGAGTAGGCCGTGGCCGTTGTTATGATGGACCGTAGCGTAGTACCAGTGCTGACCGCAGATGCCTTCCCTTAATGTGAATGTGTTCTGTCCTGCAGTAGCCTCCTGCTATTGTTATACAATCTGCCTCTGTCTGGGGTCCACCGGACAGGATGCCTAACCTTTGTGCATAGGGTCTGATTTAGAAATGTGTGTGCTAGTTCCATGCAATATGTGGCATGTCCGTGGTAAGCATCTGCAAAGGGGTCAGCAGTGTGGCTTGCGGCTTCCACTGGCCCAGTGTGCTGCATGGATACCATCTCAGTCCCAGCAAGTGAATAACTGTCTAATCACATACATATCAAAGTAGTCTACTGTGCTGGTGGTGGTAGTGGGATATGTATATCTAGGCCGAGTAACGTCTGTCCACATCACAGTAGTGGATGGTGTCCCACATATAGTACCTTGGGATGAACCCCCAGAGTGAGGTTGTGCATTGCACCTGTCAGTGTGTGCTGACCGATGGGGCATGCTACTATGTTGTGTGGAATGTGGCAGGTATTGTTGCACAGGTGTTGGCTGAGCACTGATATCTGGCCATGTACCTGTGTATCCACCATGACACACACACATGCAACATATGGGAGTAGTAGTATATCACTACACATGAGTATCATGTATAGTATGTGTGCCATATATTGCTGACATGGTCTGCTGATATCCTGTCTGTGTTCTCTTCCAGGGAGATGGTGCGACAGCGTAACCCCACCTACTCTGTGGTGGAAGATGAGGAGATCCACCAGAGCCTGGTGTGGGAGTATGACATCCTGTTTTCCCGCACCAGTCAGAATCAGCAGGAGAGGGCCACACTGTGGCAAGACCTTGTCTGTAGGGTAAATGATATTGGCATGCATAACAGGACATATGAGCAGGTACGACATCACTGCAGTGATTTAATCCGAAGTGTCCGTCAGCGTGCATCAGATATCCACAGGCAACAGGTCGCCACAGGAGGTGGGGTGGCCACACATTCCCCCCTCACCAGACTGGAGGGGCTACTCCTAAGTGTTCTGGCTCCAGCCCCGGAACACCAACAGCAGTACACCTGCATTATGATGGAGGCTGTTTCCACACAGCAGCATGACATGGAGCGTGCAGGTAATATGCCATATGTACACTTGACTGTTCTGTACACTGTATCATATGCAATATCAATGGCACAGTTGTGCCCACTGACATTAATCTCATCATTTCTGCAGGTCCCTCCAGGGTTACAGCAAGGCAGGCCATCCATGCTGGTGAGTGTGTTTAACATAACCTATAATAGTCCTGATAATGCTAGTAACAGTAGTGTAACTCAGTAGTGCTCTGTGTGTATACTGCGGGGTGTGCATGTGTGCATGTGTGCAGGTGTGCCTGTGCCCATGTGTGCATGTGTGCATGTGTGCAGGTGTGCCTGTGTCCACGTGTGCATCTGTGCATGTGTGCATGTGTGCCTGTGACCACGTGTGCATGTGTGCATGTGTGCATGTGTGCATGTGTGCAGGTGTGCATGTGTGCATGTGACCATGTGTGCATGTGTGCATGTGTGCATGTGCCCATGTGTGCATGTGACCATGTGTGCATGTGTGCATGTGTCCATGTGTGCATGTGTCCACATGTGCATGTGTGCATGGGTGCATGTGTGCCTGTGTGCATGTGTCCACGTGTGCACGTCTGCAGTTGTGCCTGTGTCCATGTGTGCATGTGTGCCTGTGTCCATGTGTGGCATGTGTGCATGTGTCCATGTGTGCATGTGTGCATGTGTGTATAAGTGCATCACTGGTAACAATGTCTGGAGACTGTAAACTGTGTTTCCTGTCTTCCTCCCACAGGTTCTGGGGCTGCTCTGGTGACCTGCAGCAGGGAACCTGAATCCTGTGCCGTGGCTACTGGTAATGATGATATTTGTGTAACGGTACAGGAAGGTGTGTCAGGGTCTGCCATTGGTCAGCCAATTGACAGTACACAGCTGTCAACCCCATCATTGTGCACAGTCATACTGCCAGTACATCCTTTGTCACCATTGTCCCTAGGTGATGGAAAGGATACAGTGGGCATAGACCAGGGTAATGTGGTACCTGTGGCACATATGTCCCCACACAGCAGCCATGGGCAGGGTCCTCCGATGGTACCACACAGACAGTTGCCCATGGGTTCTCGTGGGAGCATCTGTGGGCGTACTGCCTCTGGCCGACGTGCCCAAAGAGGTCTGTCAACCTCAGCTATGTTTCGGACTGTCATGCAGGCACAGTCACGTATGGAAAGGTACACCAGACAGGGTCTGAGGGAGCTGAGAGCATGTCGCACAGCCATGACAGACAGTATGCGTGACATTGCAGATGCTATCTGTAACTTCACCGATGTCATAGACAGACGTTGTGGGGACATATAACAGCAGTTCCACAACCAGATGTCCATGAGCCAGGGCAATGGTGGGCGTTTGCAGCGTCGATGTGGCCGTATGCCGGCAGCAGCAGCAGCTGGCAGTCGGCGCGGACAACAACAGGCTCGCGCACGCCCCCATAGTGCCAGCAGCAGCCCCAGCAATGCTGGGTCTGTGCTGTCATCGGAGCGCCCCAGGAGACCACATGCACGTGGCTCTGGACAGTCCCAACAGGGACTTGTGTCCAGTCAACACACTCCCACTTCTGATGACAGTACCCAGTCTGGCTTAGTACTGGATACGGTTCGTAGCACCCCTGCCAGGCACAGGTACCGTGTCCGTGCACACAGACACTGATCTGTATGGCCTGCCAGGTGCAGTCTGTGGCTGTCCACAAACCCCTATATACGGCAGCCATGAGGTGGAACTGTGTGCATGCATACACACATGCGAAATGTTAACACCTAGAGTGACCACATACACGCACACACTGCACCAACACTGCCCCGCCCTGTACTGCTGCCCCTCACCAACACACATACACACACATGTCAATTGGTGGTATCAGTGGCTGACTCAGGCATACCTAATCCACACCCTGTGCATATGATGACACTGTGCCACCTCCTGCAATCTCCAACATCATTGCGGGAACAGGTAAACACGTTACTGATGCACAGGGTGACTACATAGAAGTGTATTAGTAGTATCATGTTGGTAACAGTACAGTGTGCTGCTATGACTGTGTGTTTATCCCAGCATGCCTGCTGCAGTAACTGTATGAATGTCCTGAATTGTTATCTGCACCCATAGTATATACCAAAGTATAACAGCTGCACATAATTGCATGCCGGTGGTAAGGTTGTCAACAGATAGCCGCATACATGGGTAGCACAGGGGGAAAGCTAACGCAAGTAGTGATATGCAATGGTGGACATGTACAGCAATGGTGTCAAGTTGCCCACAACGACTATGCCATGTGGATGTTCACGCATGTAGATATGTGTGCAGTACCAATGTAATCCAAATCACAAATCAGTATGACATAATATTAGTTCTACCATGGGCATCTGCGCTGTGTATTCCTGGGTACATGTTGATAGTGCCTACATATTTGCATTGTTACTTACTGTTATTGTTACCCCTTCTTTGTTGTATAATGCACTACTTCCAGCCCTGATTACTGTAGCATTCTTTGCATGCATGTTCGCTTGGGGTTCCCTGGAACACTGCTTACACCTGCAATGCAGAGTTACAGTGCTTCTGTAGACTTCTAGTGACATCTGCATAGCGTACGATACGTATGTCAACTTTACACAAGACAGAACGTCACTGTCTGTCCTGTATGCATGTACGTTGCCTGTGACACATTGCACACATCTTACCTCGCATTTACCCACGTGTGCAGTCATATATGTCAGTGCTATGAAACAGTAGCGGTACACCCACACATGCACACCTTCAGTATGGTGTTCCCCATTGGCCCTATGTGTTGGTACTCACCATGGCAATCACACTACTAGGGTAGCATGTGCAAAGGTAACCTGTGAATCACCTCTATGGTCCAGTTGTGGTTTATGTGAGTCATGTGTCAATGTCACAGCTGCCACATGTATGCAGTCAGCCATCACCCTTGGCCAGGAATGTACGACACATGTGTGGGATGCCACCACACAGTCAATCTGGGGACTGGTCTCTCTGAACCCAGTAATGCCATACCCTGTCAGGTGGCATGTCATATATACTACATCCTGGACAAACGTCAACCCCAATCCCTGCTGCTACTATTGATAATACCCCTGAAAATGTTCCTGATAGTTTTGACCAGTTCTTTACTGAGACATTTCAGGCCCTAGATAGCCATCTACCTTCTAGCTCCCCTGGTCCTGAAAGTAGCACCCATAGAAAACTACTTGCATTCAGCTGCCAACCAGTCGCCACTTCACTTCTCCGTACCTTGATTGAAACAGTGAAACCCACTACACTTTCTGCTGATCAACTCCCTGCCAAGTACCTATCAAAACCAGATGATGCTATTGCTTACCCCGTCTCAAAGGTAATCAAAGGAACCATGGTAGAATCTAACTTTCCCACCATCTGGAAAATGTCATATGTAATCCCACTTCACAAAGGAGGCAGCTCTACTGAATTCTCCAATTATAGGCCAATAGCTATACTCTCTCCACTTGCAAAGATTATGGAAACGTTCGTCATAGACAATTCATGCACCACCTAATCCAAAATCGCATTATGGCAGACACTCAGCATGGTGTACGTCCTCATCACAGCACTACTTCAGGCCTCCTAGCCCTTACTAACACCATAAACCATACTTGCAACACTAATTATATATCCTCAGCCCTCTTTTTGGATCTTTCCAAGGCATACGATATGGTTGATCACCAACTTGTACTCCACACCCTGCAAACACTGTCTAGATACTGGAGCCTTCCAATGGTTTCAATCCTACCTGCATGGTCGACAGCAGGTTGGCCTCTGGCAGAACAAACTCTCTAACCTTCTACTTAACACCCTCAGAGTACCACAAGGCTCTATACTAGGGCCCTTGCTGTTCTCCATCTTCATTAACGACCTTTATACTGTCATCACAAAAGTCAGCTGTGTCCAATATGCTGAAGACTCTACTCTGATCTTCTCAGCCACATCTCCAGTAGAGTTATGGTCAGCTACCCAGACCACCTTTAATACTATAGAAAACTGGCTTTCTGAACATCATCTGATCCTAAATCCCAAATAAACTAAACTGCTGTTATTTCACCAACACGTAGGTCTACCGCTTTCACCGTTACCATAACATCAACTGATGGCACAATAATCTCCCCTGACCCATCTCTGAAACTATTAGGTGTCATCATAGACAATAATCTCAAATGTGACCTACATGTTAACCAGATTATCAAAGCCATCAATAGAAAACTAGGGTCACTTTACAGAATTAAAGCCTTCCTAGCCCCTCCAGCTAAAGGTGCCATAGCTCGCTCACACCTTGTTTCAACCCTTCTGTATGCATCCCCTCTACTCTCGAATATGAACAAGACTGTCCTTAACAAACACTCAATTTGCTACAACCACATTGCTAGGTTTGCCACTGGGCTGCCTTTTAGGACACATCATTGCATCAATCTAAATCAGCTTGGTTGGCTTGCAATACCCAGCCTAATACAGTATAACCAACTGATTATGGCCTATAAAATCCTCTATAATCCAGACAATACTCCTGCACTTCAAATATTATCACCCCCACTAACAATCCTAGACCGCTTCAATCATCTAACAAATTACTACTTCAGACTAGCAAGTTTAATAACACAGCCGGTGATTCTCTCTTTGCAAACCCTGTAAGTAGATCCTGGAACTCACTTCCAGCTGATATTACCCTACTGTCCACCTTAGGCCAATTTAACATTAGACTCAAACAACATTTGTCACTTAACTGGCTATGTCAATGTATCAAGCCTGGCTAACTCGAATGTGTAAAATCTGTGAACCACTTTACTGTGTAATTTTAATTTAATCCTGACCTGTGCTCAGGACTAACATTAACCTGTGGATCATGTTTGACTTGCTTACTTATGTAATCTCTGTAAATAATCTGTTTGTAACATGTAATGCTAGTATTATGTAATGCTGTATCTGCTACCCTCGTAGCTTGTCTCCACGGGCCTCCCCTGGAAATGGACATGCATCCAGTCGGACTATCCCAGTCAACAAATGTAGGATAAATAAATAGATAAATAAAATATATTACAGTGACTACAATACAAGTCAGACATTGACACGCACTGACAGCATGCTGAAAATACTGGGGCATACGTGGGGACTCAGAATAGCAACCTGCCTGGGCATCACACACCTCCACAGCTGGCACACAGGCATATGTTCCGTCGCAACAGAGCACATGCCACACATGGCACGCACATCCCCTGTGCCACACACTCACAGCCTGTAGGGCAACACAACACACCTGCTACAGACGTGTCAGGTACCTGTCTTGTGTGCTGCACTGGGGTCCCGCTCAACAGGCTGTATCTGGTGAAGGTCACAGTGATATGCCTCAGGGGTACTATGGTCCACCACAGCACACATGCATACAGGTCAGTCAGAGGCATGGACACATATGACTCACTCATTGACCATGCCAGTATGGCTGCCTGAGACATACCTCCCTGGACTACATGATAGGGAACATAGAATGGATCTCTCAGCATGTGGCACAGGCCAGTATGAGCCTGATGTTGGTTGCCAACATACCCTCACCAGGTATTCTACCACTATATGTGGGAAGGGTGTTGTATGTCTACATTATGCTCAGTCTCCACTGTCATTCATAGGGTATCCACTGGCTGTCAATGTGTGCTTACATGCTAGGGAAGCCACAATGATGTGCAAGGGTCATCTTGCACGTGACACCCATGGCCCGATGTATAATGGCAAAGCTCCTTGGTACACACATACTGCCTTATGCTGCAGGACATGGTTTAAATAGCCACCTACATGGGTATCACACAGGTTAGGACACTAACAGTGCTGCTACACAACAACAGCAGTGTACATCAGAAGATGCATGCACCAGACACTGCCCTCAGCACGGTGAACTGCAATGTCTGTGCAGTACCAGATTCATGATTCATGGCTCACAGGTGTTACCCATCACTGACAGGTTATGCGCCATACCATGCCTGTCATCCCCTACACATGTAACACACATGGATAGGGGGGTGGTATCCCAAGGTAACACAGATACACACACCTCCCGGTTATTGGCACAGCACAAACCATCAGGGCATACTCATGTGCAGCTAACAGTGTGTTGGACTGCCATCTGGTTCATAGCCAGGCACACACAACCCTCCCATACACAGGAAGACCACCTATCCTCCATAACAACACTGGCAATATGACAGTCTCAAGAACTGTGTTTATATGGCCGGACTGCATCCAGCCGAATATTGTGTGTGAGCACTACTGTAGCTACAACACACTAGTTGAAGGGTTCACAGCATGTGGTCACTGAATTGCAGTGGAATGACATGTTACCACTGACACAACAGGTGGGAACATGCAGCACCTGTACATCGACTACATGTACACTATATGGCCCAGACCAGATGTGTATCCTCTGCTGTAGGTCTTTCACTATAGACACCCACACTGTATAGAGACATACCACGTGCAGACCCTGCACAGTAAGACACAGTCATATTGGTATACATTGCAAATACCATTTATCCACTCGAGGCATGTGTCAGACATGGTAACTACTGCAGGTCACAGGTATTTATGTGTATGTGTCACACACATACATCATGTGTGCAATGCCATTGCTGGTTTAGGCAATGGCATGCACTGTTATGTACAAACACCCACACAAGGTCATACTGTGTGACACAACCACACGTGACAGTTGTGGGTTACCAAAACATACCTATCTGTACTCTGACAATGGTAATAGACACAGTAACAGAGCACACTATTGGCATTACTAGCCAACTAGTCCTGTTTGGCTGTGCTGATAGTGTGGTGACATCCCCTGTGTTTACTGGGGGAGAATGCAGCATCTGGTGTATTGTAGTATTTGCCAAAAGGATCTGTTCTCTCACACTTGCATTTACACACACCCTACTACCCACACACACATGCACACTTGCCATTCACAGGATTCATTCCCCTACCTAACTAAGTCATGACACGTGAGAGAGACGCATTAGCAAAGCGCACTATTTGGTTTACTAGATAGTTCCTTTTCTCTGGCTGTACTTATAGGGTGCTGACAACATCAGTATTTTGAAAGAGTAATGTGCATCAGGTAGTGGGATCTCCTGATTGCCAAAACTAGCATGTTTTCCATACGGAAATGCGCAAACACAAACTCCCCACATCCAAACACACACACATGCCATTTACCGGTTTCAAACTCCTACCTAACTACATTACGATACTCGGGAGAGACACATTAGCAGAGCGCGTTATTTGCATTACTGGGAGGCTTCCCTTCTCCTGCTGTACTTATAGGGTGCTGACATCATCTGTGTTTAGAAAGGGGAGTGTGCATCCTGTAGTGTGTTCTCCCAGTTGCCAAAAGGGACATTTCCCTCACACGTATTTGCACACACACACTAACCCCCCTCATCCAAACACACACACTTGCCATTTGCAGGATTCAAACCACTACCTAACTATGTTATGACACTCGAGACGGACGCATTAGCAGAGCGCACTATTCACATTACTGGGAGGCTTCTCTTCTCCTGCTGTACTTATAGGGTGCTGACATCATCTGTGTTTAGAAAGGGGAGTGTGCATCCTGTAGTGTGTTCTCCCAGTTGCCAAAAGGGACATTTCCCTCACACATACACTAACCCCCCTCATCCAAACACACACACTTGCCATTTGCAGGATTCAAACCACTACTTAATTATATTATGACACTTGAGACAGACGCATTAGCAGAGCGCGCTATTCGCATTACTGGGAGGCTTCCCTTCTCCTGCTGTACTTATAGGGTGCTGACATCATCTGTGTTTAGAAAGGGGAGTGTGCATCCTGTAGTGTGTTCTCCCAGTTGCCAAAAGGGCCATTTCCCTCTCACAGCCTTTCACGCACACAAACCCCACTCACCCACACACACTGAGCATTTGCAGGATTCGAACCCCTACCTAACTACATTATGACACTTGAGGGAGACGCATTAGCAGAGCGCACTATCTGAATTACTGGTCATCTGGTCTGTACCTGTAGTATTTCTAGGGTGGTGACATCTTTATTTCTACAGAGGTATGTAGGTGTAGTACTACCTGTCAGGTGGGGGATAGCATATATATGCATTTGCAGCCACCTACGTCAGGGTCAGATATGCACATCGCACTGGCAGGTTATGTTCTATACCATGCTTTGGGACCACAGGACCTGTAACACTCAACACAACCAGTCCAGAACACCACACCCACATCCAGGACACACACTTAGCTTCCCTGGGAACAGTGCCAGGATATGCAGGTATTCACATACACCATTCCAGTTGTTAACATCAGGTACAGGCATATTGTGTATGAGAACTACTCAGGCCTCTACCACTTTACCCTACAGCCACTACAATTTGTGGGTCCCTGTGCTATGGCAGAACCACACACCACAGCCACATGGGTGAATACATATTGCACCTGTCCATCTGCAATGTGGGTACTCACTGTTCCACACCAGAGGTAGACCACCATTGTTGATATCTGACCATACCCACCTTTCCCTGGACGTCCATATCTCATCTCCACCCCCAGGCAAGGTTGTCAGTGCACACAAACTGTGTTTAGCACAAGCAGACTCTAGACTGGGGTGGATGACTTCAGAGGACCCATGCTGGAGGATTATACTGGCCACTCAGCATAATCCTTGACAATTGCATCCTATGAGCATGTGTACAGTTTGCATTGGTCATGCTGTCCCACACATACCCATGACTGCTTCACAACAAGACACCTGTCGGCTGTACACCAGCCATATATGGCCGTTCAACAGACAGAGTGACCTAATACATTGCAGAGCTGTAGCCCACAGAGGGAGGACATCTGTGGACAGTTCCAGCATGGCACTTCATTCACACATACTCATTACAACACAGTGTTGACAGTGGAATCGTCCAGGGAAAGCAGATAGGGCAGCCCTCAGTCTGTTATTGACGGACACCTACTGTCAGAGATCCTCAGCAATCCTCTCACAGCACACACTGACAACATGGCTGTGGCTTAGCACATTCAATCCCTGAGACCTCCACGGTGCCGCTGCTTGACAGAGGCACAGCTCACTAGCCTCACATGTTGCCTTCTGTGACCTACTTTACAGTGGCACAGTAGCCTACTATCCTGGGGATGCAGATGCCAAGCACACTCTGGCTGAGCTGTCATTCCCTGGGGCAAGAAGCCTAGTATTGACCTCTACACCCATATGTTCAGTTGTCGGATGCACAATATTTGTTGTGCTGTTCTACTGTTTGCAGGTCTTTATTGCCATAGCATTCCCTGTTCCTATGACCAACTTGTGTATCTGTGGCAGATGTTTGCATATGACGGCGATCCACTATATCACTTATGTCTCTGTGGTAATTTACTGTGTGCACTGGGCTGATTGCTGTGTTGGTTCCTGGACTGACACGCATAAATACCAGATATGTGTGGCCAACTGCTAAACGGAGATATGGCCTAAGTGTGTGAGCATGCCCAGTTCAGCCTTTCCATGGCATGTTGTCTGACATATGCCTCATTTATCAAAGTGTGCGAGCATGCCCAGTGTGAGCTTTCCATATGTTGCACTCTGAAGTCCACCACATATTTGGGTGTGTGTGACCTTCAACAATATCACACATTTATGATTGTGTGTTGGGTGTCATGTTGTGTACTAACTGGCCAACTGTTTCGTGTCTGCCACAACAGGGATTATACTGTGCCTGCAGGAATTGCATGGGATACTTTGCAGACAGTTCTCAGCATACTTTCATAATGACCTAACACTGTAGTACCGTATAGTGTACTGGTTCGGTACTTTCACTGTGGTGGACAGTATCCTGGGCTTTAGTCCTATGACTGCTTGACATCTTCATAGTGAGCACAACAGACTGTGTAGGGGCCAGTTGTGCACATATGACCATGTTGCAATATGTTCAGATATGGACTACCTACACCAGGCTCGTCCAACATTGCTAGTGTATTCCACAACATGGGTGGACATTGGCAAACACTAGCGATGTTCCGTAGGCCATGTCTGATGCTAGTCACAGGGTGTGTTTGTCCTTCAACACACATTGTAACTGGAGTTTGCCATTACATATGTCTTGGTTGGTATACTGTGCCTCCGTCTACCTCTGACGTAACAGTGATACCCAGGGTAGCCTACCATCTCCCATACACTCATCAGGATGCCTCTTGAGGGGTGTCGATATGTGGCTCTCTGGCTGACCTGTACCAGGAGTTTACTGAAGTGTGGGGGTGCCTTCTGTGTTATGGATCATTCTGTACAGCTTGTCCTATGTATGTCAGTGCTGGGGTTCAGGTCTCTCATGTGCATAGCTCACTGCCATTCAGATTGTACAAGGTGCAACATGTTCATTCATTCCAGGTTGGACATGGCTTCATACATCAGGCACAGCTTTCTTGTAGCTGGGAAGGTTGGCGGTGTGTGGGGCTGCAGTTTGTTTACTCAGGCAACACATGCATCTGTTCATGCTCTATGCTACCTCTGGTGGGGTACTGTTGTGGACTTTACAGTTGATGGAGGTGTCTGCTGGTATATCCCACAGGGCTATTGTAGTCAGTTGTGATGCTGATGGAGGATGGCTGCAGAGTCAAAGTGAGTTCCCTTATCTACATCTGCCAGCCTTCATGTTTGGGTGGGTATATGGTACATGTTTCTGCAAACACTACAGCCACATGTTTGTCCAGTGCAGGATATTTATCATCTTTTGTACCCAGGTCCCACATTACATGTTAGGTACCTCATAGGTTAACACCTGTGTGGTAATTTGTGGCCACTTACTGTATATCCACGGTGGTTGTCTATACACAGTTCTGCAATTAGCTTGCTGACATGGCTATGGCTACAGTTGTCTGTTTGTAGGTGGCCCTTTTGTGGGTTGCTTGTGTCAGCTGGGGGTCAGATATGGTGGGCTGTTTGTACTCCTCTGCATACATGCTTAGTCACAGTCCTCCCATGTTGGCCTATACCTATTGGACATGCATACAGAATGGGGGTGGGGGGGGCAAGGCTAGGCCTTGTGGGATGCCACTCATATCCGCTTTGTAGTCTGACATGGATGCAGCATGTCTGACCATGTCAGTTCTGTCCTTGGTCTGCTTTGCAACCCCTCTACTGACATAGGGGTGCATATTTAAGCTGGTGAACATATCCATACTGAACACGTACGGTATTGTCTAGAAGCATGTGCACGGTCCAGCTATGCTGTGTGGACCACATAGCCCTCGCCAATGACCTTAATGACTGCTTCAAATGGGTCAGACATGTTTAGGGGCCGGTTCTGCAGTTACAACAGCCACAGTGTGTAGGGTCCAGTATCAGTGGGTCCACATTAGCCTTCTGTCTGCGGTACATACTGATCCTTTCCATAGCTGTGCAGAACAAGCTTGTCAGGATCCTGGGGTGGTAGTTTGGAGTATCCATTCAGGCAACACCTTTGTTGTGATGGACCACTGTTGTTGTACACTGCTTTTTGGGTACATATCCTGTGGTAAGGCTGACATTGGCCAGTAGTGTGATTTGGCATTCCATTATTCTTGGGGTCCATGTTGGCCTCAGCACAGGACACCATCACATACCTTTGCTGCTGTGTGTTCTGCTTTGCAGATGATGGGTGTTACCTCAGCATCTGCAATGTCAAGGAACCATCTGCTGGGATAGGTATTTTGCACTCGGAGGGGGGTGTTTGCACTGCACCTGACAGGTTGGGCTGTTTGCTCCGCTCATAGCACAGTGCCTTCTGTGACCTACTTTACAGTGGCACAGTAGCCTACTATCCTGGGGATGCAGATGCCAAGCACACTCTGGCTGAGCTGTCATTCCCTGGGGCAAGAAGCCTAGTATTGACCTCTACACCCATATGTTCAGTTGTCGGATGCACAATATTTGTTGTGCTGTTCTACTGTTTGCAGGTCTTTATTGCCATAGCATTCCCTGTTCCTATGACCAACTTGTGTATCTGTGGCAGATGTTTGCATATGACGGCGATCCACTATATCACTTATGTCTCTGTGGTAATTTACTGTGTGCACTGGGCTGATTGCTGTGTTGGTTCCTGGACTGACACGTACAAATACCAGATATGTGTGGCCAACTGCTAAACGGAGATATGGCCTAAGTGTGTGAGCATGCCCAGTTCAGCCTTTCCATGGCATGTTGTCTGACATATGCCTCATTTATCAAAGTGTGCGAGCATGCCCAGTGTGAGCTTTCCATATGTTGCACTCTGAAGTCCACCACATATTTGGGTGTGTGTGACCTTCAACAATATCACACATTTATGATTGTGTGTTGGGTGTCATGTTGTGTACTAACTGGCCAACTGTTTCGTGTCTGCCACAACAGGGATTATACTGTGCCTGCAGGAATTGCATGGGATACTTTGCAGACAGTTCTCAGCATACTTTCATAATGACCTAACACTGTAGTACCGTATAGTGTACTGGTTCGGTACTTTCACTGTGGTGGACAGTATCCTGGGCTTTAGTCCTATGACTGCTTGACATCTTCATAGTGAGCACAACAGACTGTGTAGGGGCCAGTTGTGCACATATGACCATGTTGCAATATGTTCAGATATGGACTACCTACACCAGGCTCGTCCAACATTGCTAGTGTATTCCACAACATGGGTGGACATTGGCAAACACTAGCGATGTTCCGTAGGCCATGTCTGATGCTAGTCACAGGGTGTGTTTGTCCTTCAACACACATTGTAACTGGAGTTTGCCATTACATATGTCTTGGTTGGTATACTGTGCCTCCGTCTACCTCTGACGTAACAGTGATACCCAGGGTAGCCTACCATCTCCCATACACTCATCAGGATGCCTCTTGAGGGGTGTCGATATGTGGCTCTCTGGCTGACCTGTACCAGGAGTTTACTGAAGTGTGGGGGTGCCTTCTGTGTTATGGATCATTCTGTACAGCTTGTCCTATGTATGTCAGTGCTGGGGTTCAGGTCTCTCATGTGCATAGCTCACTGCCATTCAGATTGTACAAGGTGCAACATGTTCATTCATTCCAGGTTGGACATGGCTTCATACATCAGGCACAGCTTTCTTGTAGCTGGGAAGGTTGGCGGTGTGTGGGGCTGCAGTTTGTTTACTCAGGCAACACATGCATCTGTTCATGCTCTATGCTACCTCTGGTGGGGTACTGTTGTGGACTTTACAGTTGATGGAGGTGTCTGCTGCGGTATATCCCACAGGGGCTATTGTAGTCAGTTGTGATGCTGATGGAGGATGGCTGCAGAGTCAAAGTGAGTTCCCCTTATCTACATCTGCCAGCCTTCATGTTTGGGTGGGCATATGGTACATGTTTCTGCAAACACTACAGCCACATGTTTGTCCAGTGCAGGATATTTATCATCTTTTGTACCCAGGTCCCACATTACATGTTAGGTACCTCATAGGTTAACACCTGTGTGGTAATTTGTGGCCACTTACTGTATATCCACGGTGGTTGTCTATACACAGTTCTGCAATTAGCTTGCTGACATGGCTATGGCTACAGTTGTCTGTTTGTAGGTGGCCCTTTTGTGGGTTGCTTGTGTCAGCTGGGGGTCAGATATGGTGGGCTGTTTGTACTCCTCTGCATACATGCTTAGTCACAGTCCTCCCATGTTGGCCTATACCTATTGGACATGCATACAGAATGGGGGTGGGGGGGCAAGGCTAGGCCTTGTGGGATGCCACTCATATCCGCTTTGTAGTCTGACATGGATGCAGCATGTCTGACCATGTCAGTTCTGTCCTTGGTCTGCTTTGCAACCCCTCTACTGACATAGGGGTGCATATTTAAGCTGGTGAACATATCCATACTGAACACGTACGGTATTGTCTAGAAGCATGTGCACGGTCCAGCTATGCTGTGTGGACCACATAGCCCTCGCCAATGACCTTAATGACTGCTTCAAATGGGTCAGACATGTTTAGGGGCCGGTTCTGCAGTTACAACAGCCACAGTGTGTAGGGTCCAGTATCAGTGGGTCCACATTAGCCTTCTGTCTGCGGTACATACTGATCCTTTCCATAGCTGTGCAGAACAAGCTTGTCAGGATCCTGGGGTGGTAGTTTGGAGTATCCATTCAGGCAACACCTTTGTTGTGATGGACCACTGTTGTTGTACACTGCTTTTTGGGTACATATCCTGTGGTAAGGCTGACATTGGCCAGTAGTGTGATTTGGCATTCCATTATTCTTGGGGTCCATGTTGGCCTCAGCACAGGACACCATCACATACCTTTGCTGCTGTGTGTTCTGCTTTGCAGATGATGGGTGTTACCTCAGCATCTGCAATGTCAAGGAACCATCTGCTGGGATAGGTATTTTGCACTCGGAGGGGGGTGTTTGCACTGCACCTGACAGGTTGTATGTTAGCAATATGTGTGTGTGTTTGGTATGTTGTTTGTAATATCTGTGTGATACAGAGCATATCTGTGGATGCCCAACATGGTTCCTACCATCAGTTGGGTAAGCCTTATGATTATCCTTACTGTCCTGTACGTTTTGTATCTTCATAGGTTCATGGGTTCATAGTAGGCTAGACACCCTAGGCTATTAGTAAGCCTAGCTAGAGTGTGTGTGTCTTTTGCCACCCCTTGCTATGTTCAATTATGGCCATTTATGAGGTTCTTCACTGTGCCTCTGTCTGGTCGTGACACAGTGGGGACCCCGAGTATACATGTACGGTCATCCATCCACTTGGCAATATTCCTGTTGAGGGGTGTCAGTGAGGGGCTCCGCCTACCATGGATTGGGATCCTGTTTCTGGGTGTGGGGAGCCTATGGGTTATGTATCTGTCCCTCCAGCACATCTTATTTCATTATGTGTTGAGGTTGACATCTGTGACTCTCACATCTCCAATGGCTTTGATTTCCTGTGGTGTAGCATGTCCATTACTCCTGTGTTGGACATGGCCTTGTACAACAGACATACAATGCCTCTGTGAAGGCAGTGTGTGACTGCAGTCAGCCGGGGTGTCTACAGCCAGGCAGCATATGACATATATTTCACACCCTTTATCCTGTTGGTGGGGTAACTATGAGGTCTTCTGAACTGCTGCAGGTGTCACGTACGGTACATCCCATATGAGTCATTGTACTAGATTATGGGTCTGATAAGGGAACAGTACAGCGGCACAGTGACCTCTGTTGATGTTGATGTGAATCCTTTCATGATATGGTGTCCAGTATCAACAGTCTTCATAGCCACATTGGCATTGTGGCTGTCACATGACAGGTTAATGTCGACCTGTGTCCCTAGGTCCCTGATTACTCCTTGCATACATAATGGTTTGACGCCTATGTGGTACTTTGTGTGTACCTTGTCTGGTATTTGGTGGGACATTCATACTGTCTAGTGTCTTCAGATGTCTGGGTGGAGTTCTTGTGTGTGAGAGTGTGGTCTGTCGCATGCTACAGACTGTACAGCAGTTTTGACTACAGTTATGTGCACATGGGTGGTGTCCGCTGCTTTGTGCATTGTCGGTTACCTGGCAATATGGGTGTCTGTGCTGCATATGGGTACTCCCCCTCCTTTGATGTCTTGGTGCAGGTGTTGGGGCCATAACACATGATTTATGGTATAACATAGTAGTGCTGATGTGCTATCACTAGGCTTGCAGCAGGCTTCTGTCACTGGACAGACATAAATGTTCTCCATAATGGGAAGTGCCTCAGGGGCATGCATATTGCAGTTTACACATCTGGCATTGGTCAACATTACCCTTATGTTTCCTACCACTTATGTTTTCTAGGGTGGTGGGTAGTCTTTTTGGCCTTGCCTACATACGGCTCTATGGAGGCGGCAAAGGCCTTATCCAGTATCCAGACACACATGGGTAACAGCTGACAGCCATCCCTGTAACAGCAGCATGGCTTGTCATGCTTGACATCTCAAGCAGACACACATTAGACCCTCTTCGACTGACAGCTGTAACTGTGCCAGCTGTTAAACATGAGCATTCTGTGTTTGTACTGTGACATCATTCTTGGTGAGGGTTGGAAGCTGCATACAGCCAGTGTCATCCCACCCTGGGGTACATACTCGGAGGGACCATCCATGTCTCATTTGATGTTGACCAGGGAGGTACATCTCAGGTAATTCACACCAGCATGGACATTGAGTGCATCATATTTCTGCTTGCTTTGGGGTGACCTGCGTACTTGTGTTGTGTGGCATTTTGTGGCAGCCTACAAGCAGCTTACTCTACTCTTTCCCTTGTTCAGTCTGGTGAGTGGGACAGCCATGTGTGTGCCTATACAGACACCGATTACAACTGTATCAGGCATGTTGTTTCTCCTTCTGGCCTGTGACTGTTTGGCACACCAGCTTTGCGTACTATTCGTTGCATGTGCTATGTTTGAAGGTTGTGGTTGCTTGTGATCTACTTTGGAGGCTTCTGTTGGTGTGGTGTGTTTGTAATTAAGGCCTCTGGGAATATTTGTCTGTGTTTATGTGTTTGGTTTACAGTTGTGGTAGGTCTATGTGGGACTGGGTTTGTGGTGTATGTGGTTACCTTCTCCTCCTGACTAGTGTTGACAGTACTGAGTTGTTGGAGCTCAACCTCTGGTTTGGATACATAGATGCATCTATCACATATGTTTGTATTTATTTGGGGGTGTTGTGGTTGTCTGTTTATTTGGTACTGGCGTCACATTGCCTCGGGATTCACAGATTATACTTGTTGTGGCTGGACTTAGTGGATTGTATGTGTGGACATATGTTGTTGCCATACTACTGGTCAGTGATTACTTCCCTTTTTATGTTTGCTCTATCATGTGGTAACTTCCTCATTCCCTTGCATGGTTTGGTAATGGCTGGAGGCCAGCATGCCAGATGCTTGCGTGTATGGCATTGTGTGTTGTTGTTATTTGTGATTGCATACTCCAAGCATTCCTGGCTGTATTCATGGAATGCCTGTATAACATGTTCTGTGGTGTGTCCCATATTCTGCACTTGCACAGGGCCTTTTGTGGATTCAACATCGGTTTTGAGGGCTGCAACCTATACTTTATGCATGTTTTTCACTGTGGTATTCTGGCCAGGGACTGGGGTCAGGGTGTGTATATCCAGTGTCATTACTCTATGGTCTGGTCTTACCAGTGAGGGGTACACTTCTCATCTTGCCATCCAGTACACATGTTGCTGATTATCACATCCAGTATGCTTACCCCTCTTGTGGGAGTAGTACATTGTTCCTGGGCATTTTGGTTTATGGAATCTGGGTAATTTTCTCCTACTGTGTCGGTGCTAGTACAATGCTACCGGTGTATGTCTGGGTATTTTCAGTCAAGCAATATAATGTGGTTTGGGGGGGCTTGATTTATTCATGTATTCTGACATAGGCCAGGTGCTGTTCCTGGTATTAGGACAGTAGTCTGCAGCAGGCTATATACTGCGAGGCAGTTTTAGCCATTGGTATTTGACCATGGCTACTCCATGCTGCTTCTTGTTGTGGTACCAACATGGGGGTGTGGTTATCCTTGCCATTTCTTGCTAGTCACCCTCCTTTTGTAGCTTGTTCCATGTTTTGCGGCTGTACAGCACAGTATGAGGTGTGACCTGGTAGTGTTAGGGTCCTGATGTGAGCCCTGCCCAGTTCTCTATTACAGGACTGGTATCTACATTATCCTTACTGTGTGCATTTACACTGAACACATCTTGCTGTTTATACATCTGTCATGGGGTAGTATTACATCTAGGTTCCTATCCCTTGTAGAACCTGTGAAGGTGGGTTTGTGTTTTGAGACTTACCTATTCAGGGCATGCTGTGGGTACTGACAGCCTTTGCCGGTATCCATGGGGCATGGCATGATAGGTGCATGCCACCCCTAGCAGGTGGTGCATCATGTCAAGCTCCGCATATCTTCCCAGCCTGTAACACATTGGCTCCCCTTTGACTGACTGCATTACTTCAGCCAATTATTGTACTTGATCTTCTTGTCTTCATAGTGTGGCATCATGCTTGGTGAGGGTGAGATGTTAGGCAGGGTCTTCATGTTTGCATATACTAGATGGTGTTACATTGCTTAACACATGGAAATCATGCCTCAGGTGGTGCTGCAGGGCTGCCTCTGTCGGACGCACATACTACACTCCCTGTACATGTTTGAGAGCAGGTTGTGTCATGTTAGGCATCCCTGTTACTATATGAGTGAGTCAGAGAGGGGTATCATTCCCAGGGTTCCTACTGAGCCAGTGTATGTGCTATGTGTTGCCTCTTTGCCAAGGCCAGGGCATACTGGGCATGCCTCCTTCTGCCTAATGGGGCAGGCTCAGGTTGTTCCTCCTCCGAGTCACGCTCTGCCTGTGATGGCCTTGGCAATGGTGGGGGGCTGTTTGGCCCGGCCCTATGCTGGTCCTGCTGCAGCTGTTTTCGCAAGATCATATTATGTTGCATAGCACATACCATGACAATTTGGGTACATGTAGTTGGTGTGTACTGCAAGGCTCCACCAGATGTGTCCAGACACAGGAACCGTGACTTGAGCAGCCCAAGCACATGCTCTATTACATTACGTGTTTGTGCGTGTGCCTCATTATGGTGTTCCTGTTCAGGTGTGTGTGCATTTCTGATGGGTGTCATCAGCCACGGCTCCAGTGCATAACCTGCATCCCCCACTAGGTGTCCGTGTGGGATGTCCCCATTGGCAAATGTCTGGTACAGCTGCGTCAAATGCCAGATGTGGGAATCGTGATAACTCCCAGGGCAGCCAGCACATGCATTCATTATTATGCCCTGGGCATCACACACAACCTGGCAGTTGATGGAGGGGAAGCCCTTGTGGTTAATGTAGGCCCTACCATGCTCACCGGCTGGTGCTTTGAAGCGTATGTGCGTGCAGTCTATTGCACCCAGTACCTCAGGGTATTCCGCTATTTGCTGGAAGAGATGCATATTGCTGGCCAATACCTCATGGGCATTGGGGAAATATACATGATCACCGACATGTGCTGACATGGCATCCAGGAACTGGTGTAGTACCCTGGAGGCTGATGCCTGTGATATCCCCATCATATCGCCAGTTGGTCTCTGGAAGGTACCTGTTGCTAGTATTCTTAGGCCAACACATACCTTGGTTTCCACTGGGATGGGTTCCCCTCTGTTGGTTCTGTGTGTGAGGAGTGGCCTGCACAGCTCAACAATTTGCTGCAGGAGCTCTCTATCCACTCTATAGCGCTCTACTATCTCCAGCTCATGTAACCTGTGGTAGGTGACCCTGGGCCAGTACACTCTTCTCCGTCTCCTCACTGTGGGTTGTCTGGCACCATCTGCATTGTCATCACCCTCAGCAAGTCGCCTTTGTCTCATTATGACAGCTATGGCAGCCCCTAACATTTCTGCTCTGAGTGAAGCTTTTTCAGTTTTCACTTCTATTAGCTTACTCCTGTCTTGCAGTGTCTCTTAATGGAAACATCCTGCACTACTGTTTGCAGAGTTTTAAGTGCTGGGCTGGGCTACTATTCTGCCTGTGTAATTGCCTGCTTCTAATTGTTTTCACCTGCTAGCTTCAGCAGTTATCCCTGCTAGCTTTCTATTAATTCTGTTGCTTCCTTTTTCCTATCTGTTTCCTCAGGGGGGAGCAACGTGCACACTATCTGAAACACGCTCACAGTGGCTTACACGCATGCACACGTGCTTACACGGTTCAGAATCTACTTATTCGGGTTAAAACACGCGTACACCCGCGCAAACATTGTTACACGTCTGCCAACAGCCTCCAACATACTCAGCCTGCCCTACACGCGGGCACACCTGCGCAAACAGTGTTAAACATCTCCCAACATGCTCCCACATGCTCAGACTGCCTTTCACGCGCATACACTGTCCTACTCATGCTTCATGGCATGCACACGTGCGCATGCATGCCCAGCAAGAAACTTTGGTGTAGGTAACAGTGTACACCTTCCATTTCTTGACTTTCCATGACTTATCTAGTGGCACACCTCTTTCCATGATCTGTCCCTGTCATCTGTCATGTTACACTGGCCTCCAATGAACTGCATTTCTTTCTACCATTCCCCCCTGTGATGTCACCTATCTCCTACTCTATTCCTCCCCCTTATGTATCTCTTACACTACTCAGACTGTGTTCATTTGCTATGTGACTGTGAGATTCAGTATCCTAACCCTCATTTACATGAGATTGCCTACTAATGCTTAGTTACATGTTTTAGACTCAGCTTCCCCTCTTAGCAACCACTACACGGTGGCCATGTTGGTTTTGGTCTGCTGGTCCCTGCATTGTCATTCCATGTATTGCATGAAACCCACATTTGTGGGTTTATAACCTTCTTTTTTATGTTTTTATACAGCGCAGCCCGTTTGCGCGGGGCTGCGCTGGGTTTAAACATTGGCGGATCGCCAAAAAATATATATATAATTTTATCATTTTGGCATCAGGTTGTATTGCCAATGGCCAGATATTTGGCCATTGGCATGCTGCCTGAGTCATATGCAACCTTTTTTTGGAACTGACATCGCTCCATTGTGGAATTTGCAGAAATGTACTCAGTTGTCAACTGAGTACATTTCTGCAGCTAAAACGTCTCCTACACGGACTGGTTTCTGCTTCGTGGATCGCTAATATACCTAATTTGCATACCTTTCAGATGCAAGAGAGGTATTTAGCATGTCCACGCCCAGTTCGTGTAAGAGACGTTTTAGCTGGTCTCTTACACGGAGCTTAGGGCTGTTCCTGGATCGCGAGGCTTGCATGGAGTGTTGCACATCTCTTACACTCCGTGCAAGCCTTCGTGAATCCTGCCCAGTGATTGTTCATCATTGCCATAAAATAATTTGTTGTCACTATGGTCAACAGAGATATACGGCTTAAACAGTGACTGGTGCTGTACTTCAATTAGGCCTGTATGTGTGTGACATTAAAAGGTCCTTGCTCATGCATTCTTAGCTGTGATGCAGAACTAATGTCTGACAATATACTGGAAATGGAAGGACTTGCCTGACTTTAGTAATAGAGTCTGAGGTTCCGATACATACCTCACAATACATTCTATTTTACAGTTATAATTGGGTTATGGGAGGGATGTAGATGATTGTCAGAAAACTAGTGTATCCATCATAGATATGGAACTGCATTTTTTTACATACTCATCATTGTTATACAAAATCAGTTGCACTCATAATTAATTGGGGTTCATATGTCAGTCATAAATGAGTTATGATACCTACAAAAGTATGTGTATATAAGCAGTAATGATACCTTTATGTCAATCAACCTATTATACATAGCTATTGGTATGTAGCATTACCCTTTTCAATCAAGGTTTTGGGAGCAATGAGAGTGTGACACCCTTACTAAAATGTGTAGTTTGCTGGATTTGAACACTAGTTCATTTGTGCATTGACCATGCACTCACTGCACTTACACCTGATGTCACAGGGAAATGCAGGGAGAAAGTATATTTTCTTCACTCAGTACTGTCTAGAGTGCTGACAGCCATGCATCACCACTGAGCTTGTTTGCACAGAGCAAGGCAAATCAAATTACATTTTTCTATTTTTTTTGAGCAGTGAACCATGTTTGCACTCAGGTAGGCAATGCACAAATGGAAAAGGCAATAGTGAACATATATTACTTGTGCAAGTAATTATGATGACCCACCTCACTAAAAACATCTATGGTGGGACTTGTACCTTGCTTTATCAGTGTTCTCTCTTTTTCTTTAGCTCATCATAATTACAGCTTGTGCCATAGAAGCAGTGAGCTAATGGGTGGAATTTCTGCATCATTATCATCCATGTTATTGACCCCAATGCAATGCCACTAAGCATATTTGCATTCTTTAAGATGACTGAAATTACATTTTTTACTTTTTTCTTAAGCTGTGAACTGTGTTTGCACTATGCCACATGCTGCTCACATGGTAAAGGCAAAAAAAGATAAAGATAGAAAGAAAGAAAGAAAGAAAGAAAGAAAGAAAGAAAGAAATATTGATTAAACAAAAGGAAGCAAAGGTTAAATAACTAGATGGCTCTGTTTTTGAACCATCAGACAACTGCATTTACACAGTTGTAGTGGGTTATCTCTCTTTGCCACATACACTGTTTTGCAACAGTGATCAAATAATATGCATACAAGCAATTAACATTTCAGATCCAGTATTATAAACAGCTCATACAGTTGTACATTCTCACTTGATTGTACATGTATAGATAACATATTTAGTGGAAATGAGTGATCACACAATATTTATGAATATCCTTGCACAGCTGCAACTCTGCCTTCTCTTTGCACACTGGGAATCCTTCCCTTATCTCTGCTTTACAATCAGACATACAATCTGTAGTGCATATTCTCATTTTTCTTTCAAAGTGTGATAGAAATACATGACAGTGAACAACAGTTTTCAGTGAAGGTAGGAAATTGTGCTATTATGCCAAAGAAATATACATGTGGAGTGTTTGGTTTTGTTTAAAAGCCTACTGTAGTTAATTCGACACCTGGTAAGACCATCCTCATTGACACACCCACTTCAGGAAGGATATCTGTGAATTACTGTGTTTTGCTTCAGTCAGACTAATCATTTAAAGTTGCAAGCCATTAGCACTTAACAATTGTAGAGGCTATACTATGTTTATATCTATTACACAAAGTTTAAAGGTTGGAATTCAGAAATTTTAATGGGTTAACACCTCATTTGCATCTTCAGGGTGCTCACAGGGCTGAATCTACAGTAAAAGATAGCCATGTAGCTAGGGAACTTGAAGGTGAGGAGACTGTTTTCAGTCATGCTTATTAAAGTAGACTTTGGACTGTTTTTTTCTTTAGTGGGTATTTTATTTACATGAGGTAGATTGCTTGGTAACCTGCATAAGCATATGTTAAAGATGTCAGTCATGTCAGATATTGATAGCATTGCTGGAAAACTCACACTCACACATTCTATGTACATTTACAAGTACCAGTTATGCAGGCATCTGCCATTCATTTATGTTCTTACATATTTGGCTTTCTATTACAGGTTCCACACTTATATTGACAGTGCTGCAGTTGCAAGTGTTTTCATTCATGGTTGACTCTGATGCTAGCAGTACACACCCATTAAATGGGCCAGTAAAGGTTGTGAGCATTGTCAGGCACCAATTTTACTCTATGTATGTGTATGGGATGAAAGGTGCCCCACTTAGGTGGTCAGCATGTCTACTATCTGTTGCCTCTTGGCCAAGGTGAGGGCATATTGTGCACATCTACATGTACCTATAGCCACAGCAGTTGGGGCTCCCCCACTGACTCCTCACCTGCATGTGGAAACCCTGCCAGAATGGCCCCTGTGGGTCTCTGAAAGGTTATTTAGCTAAAATACTAAGTGCTAAACATACCTTGGTCTTTACAAGTATTGGTTCCCCTCAGTTTGCCTCTGGTCTCAGATGAGGATGACAGAGGTTGGAGAGTTCCTGGAGTGTGCCTCTAGCCACCTTCTAGCACTCTAGTATTTCCACTTCTTACAGACCATGAAGATTAACCTAGGTCTAAATACTATTCTCCTCCTTGCCCAAGGCCTATCAGTATCATCATCAGCAGCATAGACTTGAGCCTGTTACACATACACATGAACAAGTGCAGCAGCAGCCTCTAACATTCTTTCTTTCCTGTGTAGTTTCTGTGGTTGTATTCTAAAAGATTTTGGAGTACAGGGCACATGGCTACATCAAATGTACATGAATGTTTTATAGCTTGTTGAATAGCTCTGCCATCCTGGATTGGTTGAGCAGCATATCATACAGCTGCTTATGCAATAATAAGTATGCCACAATACTTACCTGGTTTGTACAGCTCTACACTTCATGAAGAGCCAATTACTGAATACAGATTGGTGCTCTATTATGTGTGCATCACACAACAATGCAGACATGGCATGACCAAACCACATAGTTTATTGACTCCAACCTAATTTATTTTTACTTCAGAAAAAGGGAGCTGTAAGATGTGTGTCCTTTTTCTTTAAATTATTGTTACCACTAGTGTGTTAGTCATGTAGTATGGCTTCCTATGTGCTAGAGAGCTTCAAAAGTCATGTGATGAGGGGAATCACTAAATTGTGCTATGGGGTAAATCAAGCCATGGAATTATTGACATATCTCCAAAAATAGGAATATCTTAAATCATGCCTGAAAATAGAAATGTTCCTCTAAAATAGGGACAGTTCAGTGGTCTGACTCAGACATGGTTTGCAGTGGTGGAGAGCACTACAAGGCTATAATTCCTTCCACAATTTTAGACCAGCCACTGTAGAGCAGGGAAAAATGTGGATTTGTCTTTACTGTCATTCAGAAGATAATTATAGTGCTGGTTATGCAGCATGATGTTCTAGAGCTTCCTCAAGTCCAAGTCACTATCAGAAAGGTCCCTTAACATGTATAGACTAGCTGTAGAACTCCCCCGTGACACAATAAAGCCATAATGCCTTTTTACTAAAATTAGACTCATGCAATATTAAACCAAATACTACATTTATGGGTGTTCTAAACTATCCAAATATAGACTGGGAAGCCTATGCCACCACTGTTACACAAGCACAGAGATTCTTGGCCTTTGTCAGTACAACTGACCTGGAACAACTAATCATATACCAGCTAGGGGAAATAACACTTTTGTCATTGTCCTGATGGATTTGGAGTTATCTTGCACCATCCCTTGCATATCTTTATCATTTGTTAGGTCTGACCATAAAGGTTCATAGGTTCATAGGTTCATACTAGGCTATCTGCCCGAGGGCATTTATAAGCCTAGCCCATAGTTTTGTGGCTTACGCCACCCCTTTTGTATGGGGACCTATGCCCATTATTTTGCTGTGCCTCTGTCTAGCAGTGACACTGAGGTAATCCCTGGAGTATATCTGCGATCTCCCATCCATTGGTCAAGATTTCTCTTGAACAAGGCCAGAGAGGTGCTCTGCCTCACATATACCGGGATTTTGTTCCACAGCATAGGGAGTCTTTGGGTGATGAATCTATCCCTCCAGCACATCCTATTAATAGCCGTGTCGAGGTTTAAGTCTCCCGCCCTTGTGGCTCTGATGGATCTAGATTTTTTGAGGTGAAGCATATTCATCAAATCTGGGTTAGACATGGCCTTGTATGTCAGGCAAAGGTCACCTCTGAGCAAGCGGTAAGCGACTGAATAGAGCTGGAGTTCTTTCAGTCGGGCAGCATAGGACAGATTTTTGAGACCCATTATCCTTTTGGTGAGGAACTTTTGTGGCCTCTCCAGCTGCTGCAAGTGTCGGGTCAGATACATTCCGAATGGGGCATTGTACTCAATCATTGGTCTGATGAGTGATGAGTATAGGGAGACTATGACCTCCCTTGATCTAGATGTGAATCCCTTCATGATAAGTGGGCAATGTAGAAGGTCTTCCTAACTACTTTAGCTACATGGGTGTCGAATGACAGGCTACTGTCAACCTGGGTCCCCAGGTCCCTGATAACTTCTTCTGTGCTCAGAGGATTACCACCTATATGGTAGCTAGGGGTAACCTTGTTTTTCCCGAAGGGTATGACTATGCATTTTTTGGCATTTAACTTTAGGCCATGGCTCTGGCACCAGTCATCCGTTTCTGTGAGACCCTTCTGAAGGATATCTGTGTCAGATGTGTTTTCAACTACGGCGCCCAGTTTGCAGTCATCTGCAAACTTTGTCAGCCATAACCCTCCTGTGTTTGCTTGTACTTGGGAAAAGTAGATGCCAAACAAGAGTGGGCCCAGGACTGAGCCCTGTGGGACACCACTTGTGACAGGCTTTGAGTCTGACATGGCGCCAGCAACTCTGACCCTGTGGGTTCTGTCACTCAGCCAGTTTGCAACCCATCTTGTGATGTATGGGTTAACATTTAAGCTGATGAGTTTTTCAATGATACCCAAGTGGGGTATTGTGTCAAGGCCTTCGCCAGATCGAGGTAGGCTGTATGGACTGCCTTTCCCTCATCAATGGCTTTGGTGACTGTTTCAAAAAGTCAACCAAGTTTAAAAGGCATGATCTGCCTTTGACAAAGCCAAACTGGGTTGGATCCAAAGTCTGCAAATTCCTATGTCTTTATTTATGAGGTCCATTATGATCCTCTCCATAGCTTTGCAGATAAGGCTTGTCAAGCTAATGGGCGGTAATTTCCAGGGTCTGT
The DNA here is from genome assembly GCF_019279795.1 of Protopterus annectens. Lineage (NCBI taxonomy): Eukaryota > Metazoa > Chordata > Ceratodontiformes > Protopteridae > Protopterus > Protopterus annectens. The sequence goes on from NC_056730.1 coordinate 1,011,833,269, forward strand.
GGAGGCACCGCCTTTGTGAAGTGGGACCACAGTCGCAGTGCGCCACTCCCTGGGTATGTATCCAGAGGTGAGACTATGATTAAACAGCTGTCCTAGCTGTGGGTTTAATTCCTCGTTGAGTTCGTGGAGCACACAGCCTGGGACACCATCAGGTCCCATGGATGCTGTGTTTTTTGCTTTGGAGAGAGCAGTTCTCACTTGGGCGTTTGAGATGTTTGGGGGCTGCAACCATTTGGTATAGATATCTCTCCTTTTGAGGGGGAGGGGGGGGAGAAGTTTGCACTGAAACTGTCAGCCAGTATGTTGGCAATGTCTGTAGGATCAGTAATCTTCACATCATTTTGAACTAGTTCTGAGCATATCTGGGAGTTTCCTCCCAGGTTTCTAACATAGCTAAAGAAGGCCTTATGATTGTCTTTTGAGTCTTTAGCTATTTTTCTCTCAAAATTTGCTTTGGATGATTTTATGAGAGCTCTTAGCTTTTTACTTATAGTGATCAAAGGTGTCTTACCTTTTAAGGATTTTACTCTATCTTGTAGTAGCTTCCTCCTTTTGTTGTAGAGTTTGTTTATGGCTGGGGTCCACCAGACTGGATGCTTGCCCTTGGTACAAAGAGTCTTTGTTTTGCTTGGGATTGCCTTATCCATGCAGTCCTGCAGGTGCTGGTAGAAGGCATTTGTAAGTGATTCAGCGGCTTGAGTACTGTTTTCCGCCGGCTCGGGGGCCTTAAAGGAGACCACACTAGTCTTTAGAAGTGTGAAGTCGGCTTTCGAGAAGTTTTTTACTGTGTTCTTTTTTATTTCAGGTGGGGGTGGGATGAGGACCTCCAACAAGATTAGTTTGTGATCTGATCTCACCAGTGAGGGGTATACTTCCGGTGTTGAACATTGTGCTCCCATGTTCGTGATGATGAGATCAAGTATGTTGTCTCCTCTTGTGAGGATGGTGACTAGTTGTTCCATGGCATTTGAGTTTATGAATTCCAGGAACTTTTGGGCTAGGGTGTTTGGGCTTGAGTAGTGTTCCCTGTCTATATTAGGGTAATTGAAGTCACCTAGTATGATGGTGTTTAGAGATACATTTATCCCCTCCAGTGTTTTCAGGAAAGCCATGTGAGGTTCCTGAGTTTGTGAGGGTGGCCTGTAACATGCTACAATTTGCAGAGCAGTCTCCTTCAACATAAAATTGAATTCAGGGACTACTTCTGCCCCTGCTATCTCTAATAATTTCTCCAAGGAAAGCTACCTAATCCTAAGTGATAGATTGGCATGCCTGAAATCCTCACCAAACAGCTAACTCTACTTAATATGTGGAAACATATATCACTACACTATACCAGCAAGTAAACAGCTGCATAAATGTGGCTGTACCCAGTACAAACAAGTAAAGAGCATGCCAAAAAACAAACTAACCATGATCAAATTTTAATATCATCAAACTTAACAATAAAAGGAAGAAATTATTAGCTAAATGTTAAGAAGAGCAACACACAGAATGGCACAGCCCCCATCATTAGATTAAACAAGAAACTCAGGTTCTTAATTAAATCTACAAAATACAAGTTTGTAAACAATGTTACATACACTGACAGTGAAGATTTAACTAACCTACTGTTTGATAAATTCAGCTCAGATTTTATCTCATCCCTCCCCTCGTTTGTCTTCACATGAAATATCTAAAACTGACTTGCCTCCAGCAATCACACAAAACAAGTTGTGAAAGTGTTATCAAAAGAAAAAAAATACTGCATCAATGGGTCGTGACAACATCCTAGGATACATCTCTAATAGCATGAAGTATAGTTTAGCCACACCCTTAACAACAGTGTTCAGCCTTAGCGTCCATATGAGTTTTGTACCAATTGAATAGAGAACAGTAACAGCTATTACCTTCTGTCTGGAGACATGTGTGAATGAGCATACCTTCGTTGAAGGTTGTGTGTCAAGGCTGGCAGCCCGGCACATATAAATCTACTGCCAATCATTAGCGGACCGGAGTTCCGCTGTGGCGACCCCTAACCAGGAAAAGCCAAAAGACACAACAACAACAACCGTTACTACCTTGCATGAGGGGGACCTTTTATTAACCCAGGCAATTACAGACCCATAAGTCTAACCAACTTCATATACAAAGCCATGGAAAGAATTATCATGGAATTAATCAATAAGGACATAGCAAACCTGCAAACACTAGACCTACTTCATTTTGGATATGTCAATGGCAAATCATGCTTACTAAACATGGCAGACTTTTTATGGAATGGTTACCAAAGCATTTACTGAAGGTAAAATAGTGCATACTGCCTACTTCAACCTGGCCAAGGCTTCTGACACAATCCCCTACTGAGGCATAGTAGAAAAACTTAATATACTAAAAATAAACCCATTTTTCATTGCTGGATTGCCAACTGTCTTGTAGATAGGATGTAGGAGATCTAAATAAGGGAAACTACCTCCAAAAAAAAAAGTTATCATTGGAGTCCCCAGGGTTCTCAAAAATTCAATATCAAACGGTTCTGCCTAATTAAGTTTGCAGATGACTGCAACCCAGGAGCAGTGATCAAATCCCCAAAAGACTCAGCCATTCAACCAGAAGGCCTTTTTCAAACAAACAACAGGTGAAGACTCATGGATTAAAGTTAAATTCCAAAAAAATGCATTATTGTCTCCTTTGGAAAGTCATCCATTAGAGAACTATCACAATGACAACACACTCATAAGAGATGACCCACTATGATATTTTGCAGACACCCTAATATTCCGGACATTCAATTTAGTTTTAAGCTCTGTGGTTCTAAAGAATCATAGGATCTTAGGAGGTTACTAGGCTATTGGCCCTAGGACCTTTACAAGCCTAGCCATGCTATACCCCTGTTCCCTTATAGACCAAGATATATAGTCTATATTTGCAATGTGAATCTAAAACCAGCAGCAGCTGCTCCTGTCCAAGAGGGACATAGGTGAAACCCTGGGGTAAATGTATGGTCTCCCATCCACTTGTCCAAGTTACACTTAAATAGGGTCATTGAGGAGCTCTGCTTTATGTGAATTGGGTGTTTGCTCCAGAGGAGTGGCAATCTCTGGGAGACATATCTGTCTCTCCAGCATGTCCTGTTAATGTTGCAGTGTAGGTTAAGGTCCCTAGAGTAAGTGACTCTTGTCCCATTTGATTTGTGGATGTGCAACATTTCCATGAAGGGTAGGGTTTGAGTCTGCTCTTTAGGCCAGGCACAAGTCACCTCTAAGCGCTCTATATGATACAGAGTACAGTGACAGAATCTTCAGTCTTTCCATGTCGGTCATGTGTTGTAGGCCCTGAATTTTCATTGTGAGAAACCTCTGTGGTCTCTCTAGCTGCCGCAGGTGTCTGTTAAGGTGTAAACAGAAGGGAGCATTGTACTCTTTTATTATTATTTTTTTTAATCTATTATTGGTCTGATGAGGGACGAGTACAGGGGAGTTATAACCTTCTTAGCTTTGGATGTTATGCCCTTACTTATGAGATGTGCAATGTTGAAGGCCTTTCATCGTGCAACGTTCAGATGTTGGCGTTGGAGAGTTTATGGCTGTTAATGAGAAGGGACTACATTTGGGCACCATCGCTACGTTTCCACCTGTTCATCCCACCATGGGTAGTGATGATAGTAGAGGTGCAAGGAAGAAAACAATTGTGACTGTGGCGGAGGTACACAGGGGAGCAGGGAGTGATTCCTCAAATATCCCTGCACCGGGTCAACCAAGAGTTGACGATGCTGTTGAGTTAGTTCCTGTGAAGAACTTACAAACTCCAATGGAGCGGAACGTAGATGAAAGACGCTCCTATAGTTTAAATTTTCCTTTACCGGTAAGGGACAATTCTGCCAAGAGAATGGGATCACAAAGGAGGACGAGCCAGCACAGGGGCAGGAGCACCACCCGTTACAAGAGGAAAAACGAGGACAGTATAGACAATCAGTGGACAATAAAGAAAGCTTTTCAACAAGTAAGACCCTTGTAATGAATTTATCTAGCCATATTTTGACTGAGTTTGAATTACATGTGTTAAACAAAGGTTTAACTTTTATACCTTCCACAGACATGAATATTACAGATATTGTCCTTGATGTTAAGATGTTTACTAGGAATTTGATGTTAAAATATATGTTTTATCAAACTGATAATGTTGATGTTTCTAAGTTTACTAGACCAAGTACTTTTGTTCCTAAACCTTTAGCTATTGTCAATGCTTTTGAACAGATTTGTCTGTCTGATATCTATGAAGTGTATAATGGTAAGAGGGGGAATTATTGTAAACATAATTTGAGTAAAAATGAAGTTGATGCATTACATAACCTGGAGAGTAACATTGACTTAGTCATATGACCAGCAGATAAAGGTGGTCAGATTGTTATTTTTGGTAAAGATGAATATGTTAATTTAATGAATGAGATGTTATTGGATACTAGTTTTTATCAACAAATTACTTTATTGAGTGTTGATAATATGGTGTCATCTATAAGTAGCAGGATTAGGTATATGGGAGAACAAGGTATGTTAAACAGTGATTTAGTTAAGTACTTTTTAACTACTAAGTATGCTATACCACAGATACAAGGGTTGCCAAAAATACATAAGAATTCCACTAGACCCCCTATGAGACCAATAGTCTCGGGTAGTGGATGGTGCACTGAGTCTATCTCAATTTATTTAGATAAGAAGTTAAAACCTATGATTGAGAAGTATAGGATTGTTTTGCGGGATACTGAACAGTTTTTACATGATCTGTATGAGTGTACTGTTGGGGGAATTGTTGGTTGTAATCCAATTTTGGTTACACTTGATGTGGTCTCTCTCTTCACAGTTATTCCTAATACCCTGGGTGTTGAATTTTTGAATAAATTGATGTGTAACTGTGAATTGTATACTAGAGATGAGATTGTTCTGATACAGGATTTAATGACAATGGTTTTGATGAACAATGTGTTTATGTTTGATGGCCAAGTATACCATCAGAAGAATGGGGTAGCCATGGGGAGCTCATGCTCCAACAGTTATGCTAATGCGGTTATGCTAGCTTGGGAGTTGGATTATGTGTTCAATAGCCCCTATAAAGATCAGATAGCATTTTATAGAAGATTTGTGGATGACCTCTTCATGTTATGGAGAGGTACTGAGACTGAGTTGTTTGCGTTTGTGGAATATATTAATGGCACGACCAGTTTCTTGAGATTTACTTTAGATTTTTCTGACAAGGGTATCAGTTTTTTAGATGTGTTTGTAGTGAAAGAAGTAAATGGAGTTTTATCCACGAGACTATACAGAAAAGATTGCCATGTAAATAGTTTGTTATATAGAGATAGCATGCACCCCAGGTATGTCTTCAAAAATGTAGCCCAAAATCAATTTTTTAGGGCCTCTAGATTAAGTGTTAAGAATGAGGACTTTGAGCAACAGTTGCTAACCACTAGTCGTGATTTAATGAATAGGGGATATGAGAAGAATATTATAGAGAGCAGTGTGATAGAAGTTAAGCACTTGAGACATTCTAGAGCTAAACCCTATTTTTCAGAAAACATGCGGAAGGGAGATAGGTTGAGTAGAAATAATAATAAATTAAGTGTATGTGTTCCATATACGAGACATAAGGAGATATACCAATATTTTCAATGAACATTGGAAGATATTGTTAACTGACCCTGTTATTAGTGAAATAGTAGGAGATGTGCCTCAGTTCACGTTTAAGAATAAAAAGAACTTAAAAAGGAGGTTATGCTCAAAAAAGTGGCACTCAAATATGGAGACTATTCATGGAACTAAACCTTGTGGGAAATGTGCTCAGTGTCAATACATCAAGGAGGGGACATGGTTTGAACATCCAGATACTGGCAAGATTTTTGAGGTTAGGGTTAATGCTACCTGTTACACTGTTCATGTTGTTTATCTTGCTATGTGCCTGATCTGTAATAGTTTTTATGTAGGCAAGACGGATCGGATGTTGAGAGAGAGGATTAGGGAGCATATTTACCATATTGGTAAAGGCTCTAGAGTTAATGCCTTGTCCAAACATGTGTTGGATAAAGGGCAACATCATAGATTTAGGTTTATGGTAATTTCTAAGGTGTTTGAAAATTATATATATAATGATATTAGGGATAGGACAGAAGAAGTGGAGGCCAAATGGATAATTATGTTAAGGGCCAATTATGGTCATGGGCTTAACGATAGTGTGCCCATTAAACCGGCACTAAAGAAGAGAGCACTACGTAGGTAGCTCTGATGAAATGAATCCTATGATTTTATTTGAGTGCAATGTGTATATATATATTTATTCATTTATTTATTCTCTTTTTATTGAGAGTATATATGGATAGATTTGATGTAGTAGTGATGATTTTTATATATTTTGATGCATTTTTAAATGTTATTTGTTAATGTTATTTTTTAAAGTTATGTCTTATGATGTGTTTAGTGACTATATGACTTTAAATCAATTGGTCATGTGCCTCTATTTGAATATATAAGAAGGTGGTATTAATGCTATGTATATACACCTGAAGGAGCTGTGAGTGAAAGTGCTTGTGTTGCATTAAAGACAGTACTGGTTTTACTGAATTGGAGACAATTTTTATTCTGGAGCCATCTGTAGCCTGCCTCTGCAGTATTTTTTTATGGACCGTGTTTTATGCTTTTTTTGTCTGTGGAGGTACTTGGTGTTTATCGGGCATTTTTTCTCTATTATAAGTTATTAAATGCCTATACAAAGATTCTCTATCACTAACTATATAGGGTCCAATAGATATATGTGTGTGTGTCTGTGTGCTCCTCTTTCTGATTCTCTGCTATGATTTTTTTTAAAGCCAGTGTTAGGATTCTCAGTGCTCAGAGTTTGAGAGATACATCTGCATATATCCCATGGGCCTCCACTACAGGAGGTTTAAGATGTTAAGTAGTGAAGACTCTAGCTTGGCTGTGTCTTTCTTGCAGTTTTTACTGAATAGTTTATTGTTTTTTCTATATAAGTAAATGTGAAATATATATATATATATATATATATATATATATATATATATATATATATAGCTATATAGAAATATCCCTGACATTTGGCGAATGCCAGTTTTGCTGAATAACAGTACATTAAATCCAAATGGCTGAAGTCCATTTTGCTGAATGACCAATTAGTTGAATGTCAGTTTCATGGAATGTGACATAGCTACACATTTTTCTGCATTGCAAATGTACAAATGTCTGGAAGTATATAAGAAGCTTTGTCTTGTGCTTGAGTTTACCATCTGAGTGCTGGTTTTGACTTCCAGTGTGTGGTATTTTCACTTATCTTCACAGCTGTGTAACCATGGAGGTAATATAGTTAAATAAGGGGGTGTGATGAAAAGTCCCCTTCACAGTGATTGCTATGGGGCTTTCCCCCTCCCAAAAAAGTATGTTTAAGGTTTTCCCTTTGGTGATGTGACTGTATGATGTTGCAGCTACTTGGAATTTTATTAAATGGTGTTTCAGTGAAATGGGCATTCAATGGATTGGATTCAATGACTTGACTTTCAGTGAAACTGATACTCAGCCAGTTGTTCTAAAACCATGTATATGGTTTTCATGCACATTGCCAAATGTTTACTTTGTTGGAAAAGTGCACTGGGTACACTTTAAGTCAAATGTTTACATTATCAATGTCAGGAGATATCAAATGTCTGATAGTCAAGTGCAGTGTTTTTAAGTGGTGTGGACGTGTACAGATAAGCAAGGTTTAACAGGTTAGAGTTGGAGTAATTGTTAATGTAGAGGACAGGTTTATTTGTGTCTGTATGCTTTTTTTTGTGCAAATGTTTGGGTTAGAGTTAGGATTAAGTTAGATTATAGTTTGAATGGTGTATATGTGTGGTGTTGTGTATGTATTGTATGTGTGTGTGTGTGTGTGTGTGTGTGTGTGTGTGTGTGTGCGTGTGTGTGTGTGTGTGTGTGTGTGTGTGTGCGTGTGTGTGCGTGTGTGTGTGTGTGTGCATGTCTTTACCTGTCTTATTTAGTGATACTCTTAGGGAAAGGATTTTAAGTAAGTTAATGTGTCGGGCTATTGTTAGGGACGAGAGCAGGTTAGGGTTAGTTTACATATAGTTTCCTTACTTAGACATTAACATTTCTTTTTTCATTAGGAGAGGCTATAAGCATGCAAACATGACTTAATGAAAATGAATGTTAGCTGCTGGGAATGAAGGTGTTTAAGTACTAGAGATGTGCTTTTTGCTGTGTCGTAGTAACAGCTTTATCTAGGTACCACTATTGCCACAATCTGTTTTGTTCCATCATGCACAAGCGAAAATTTTCTGTGATGAAAAGATTAGCTCAGCATGAACATGTACAGTACAGTGTTGTCTTCTTAGTTGTAGAATATCAGATTTAAGAATAAAATGTACTAGTTTTGAAGAGTGCTCCTCCTAAGGCAATATTTTATAACACTGGAAGTGTAATATTAAAGCAGATTATTAAATGTAAACACAGTTTATTATTTAATGCATATAATCATTGATATGCTTGTAACATGCAGTTCGATACTGTAAAATTGCAAGCAATAAAGCTGTCACATATATGCACAATCTTGCTCTTTTAGTAGGAAGAAATAGAAACATACAGTGTAGGCCAATGTGTACATAACTGGCCTATCCTTTGCTATTTATTTGGTTTATAAAATGGAGATTACAATAGAGTGAGACTCATGATTAAAGACCATCTCAAAAACATTTCTAAGTAATAGCAATTTGGTTTGAACTCAAAATATTGCAAAGTTGCTGAATAGATAGTTGACTGACACGTGGAGCTACATTACTTGATGATACATTAAAGAAAAGGTAAGTTCTGACCTGTTGATAACAGTTAATATAAAATGTCATAAAACCAGCTCATTAAGCAAAAATGTTGAAAAAGTAGTCCAGAATTAAACTGTGCTTTTAGGAAGAAGTGCTTAATGGAATGCTTGGAACATACCATGAAAAAGGTCTTTGATCTGAAATATATATTTTAATTAACCTTGGCTATTGATAAAATATAATGGAGTTACTTGAAGCAAAATAGTTTTACCATAGATTGTATCAAAGTTGTTTATTATGGCAGCAGACTAATTTGATATATACCATATATTTTCATAAATCAAAAGATTCAGATTGTTAGCAGTCTCATTTTGCTTTAACTGCATGATGCAAAACAATGATAGCCTTATCACACTAAATTAAGAACTAGTAAAACAAGGTGGTATAAGTAAAGTGCAGCACACCTAACTTGTATGTAAATTAAAACATCACTGCAACTATAACATTCAGTCCAAAATAAATATATAAATAAGTAATATTAAAAAGGGCTATAACATGCAGTACAACAGCTATCCCCAACAGACCACTGCCTCTTGTTTAGGAGTTGCACGGTAGAACTGAATCAGACTTGTGAATCATTTCAGCTCATTATTTACATTTAAGAGAACTGCCTTGTCAAGGAGATGTACAACAAAACTGTCCAGTGCAGTAATTATTTTTTCTGGCAATATATCTTAAGTTATCAGTATGTAAGCATAATTATTATGAAGCAAGACACTTTACGATGACAACATATTTTGTATTGCAGACTATGAAATGAATGATGTGTGTGAGCCCAGAGATTACATTGTTTAACAATAAACAAAGAAATAACACATAATAATGGGTATTTGCATTGCTATAACAATTGATAGATTTTGCAGAAAACATCGTAATATTGTTCAGTCAACTGATAATTTTTGTATACAATATTCATAGAACTTACTATACCAGCATAACATATCTCTATTAAAGACACTTTCTGGGTGGCAGTAATGGGGAAAGATTGCCACTAGGAAACAGGCAATGATACATATCAGAATTTTCTTCCCCACTTTACTGTAATGACATGTGATACTACAGATGTGCATTTCAGCAGGGGCCCTTCATTTTTCTGTCCCTAAAGTACAGCAATTGCTGATAAGTTCATAATACATAACTCTTTGTTTATTTTAAATAACATGAAGGTTGTCATAGTGAACAACCTGTGCAACAACCTTTTGCTTCATAGGTAAAGAGAAAAGGCAATATAAAACATTGGTTAAAATTCTACCTCTATCCTCATAGAACTTCTTCAGTATTTATTTGTTTTATTTAAGCCTTAATTTGTTTAAGTCTTGCATTTGTCTTAAGGGGCAGTCTTCCTCTAACTACTTTTAAATCTACTACCTTCTCCTGCTTCACTACAGGCATCAAAAGTGCACTGCCTTGATGAAGTTTAATGTCACTGCTTCAGTAAACTGCCTTAGGGTGCTGTTCATAAACACCACGTCAAATGGAGTAGGGCTGGTACACTGCACATTGACCTTATAAAAGCTTTATGTGAGTCATATAAAAAGGTCAACAACTCGTAGACCTTGTGGGCAGTTTTACCACATTTTTATTTTTTAATTATCCTTTGTTGACTGGGCTAGTCCTGTTAGGCTACCAGCCTCATTATAGGGATGACCCAAGTTTGTATTTGTACTACTAAGTGAAATTTGGCCAGGGCATTAGGGAACTTCCCCTATGTTTTGATAGGTACACATGCAAATGACTCCATCTAGATCAAATACAGTTTATAAAACACAACAACATCTGCATGCATGCTGGTCCCAAGAAGGTAACCTAAGGGACTCTAATTACAATCAGATGATGTTGCCTTTGCCAGGTCAGTTACCCCCCTTTCCTGATGATGTGTTGCTCAGCAGTCTAAGCTGAGTAGCATACCAGCGGTGCAGTAATTACAGAGTATGAAAAAAATAATCAGCTAAGGCATCATCTGTGGATTAGGCAGCCCTGTTACCACAATAACATCTTTTTTCCCACCCACCTTTGATGTTGTGACGTTCCCACCAATGCAAGCTTCAAAAGCAACAGATCCCTCATTGCTATGATATATAAAGGATCATAGTTCCACCATCATGACTAATACATGAAAATTGTTATGAATCATTCTTAGGCATAACAAGTGAACACAGCATGACCAGCAGCTGCAGTCAGTTAGGCTATAATGCATTTTACTAAATCAGTACAAGTCTGTCATGCCTTTCTGTCATGCTATTCCCCAAAATCAGGAGTACTGTTGAACAGAATGCTCATTGTGCAAAACTCTACAACATTTATAATAATGACCACTTCTGTACATGGCTCTTCATTATCATAATACATATCAATAAATCACAGCAGGAAAAAAACAGAGAACATAAAATAGTGCAAAGATTGCATTTATGTAACTGAACAATGTGACTGTGAATAGTCTAGCGTAGGTTTTCCTCTCCTTTGGACACCAACGTAATTACTTCACTGAAACATTTAATCAGATTTACAAATATTCCCCCAGATTCACAAAACCTCCGTGTAAGACTAAATAAGTCTTACTCGGAAACTGCAGTTGAACGGTCTGACGTCAGCGTGCCATGCATATTCATGAGGGCACGCTGACTCCACTCCAAGTCTAACACGGACTGTGCAGGAAGGCAGGGGGTGTGTCTGACTGCTGAGCAGTCCTAAGGTCAACGGCCCTGCAAGTGTCTAAATTGTGAAAGGTCAACACACATGAGCGAGTCCGCTCAAATGTCAACATACCCAACACTACACTCCCTCACATTGTAACCCCCCAGTAGAGTTATAACATCTAAAATATAATTTTTTTTTCTAATTCCCGATATAGCTGACCGTATTTGTGCGTGTTTGCGCGGGTGTGCCCATAGCTTAGCTAGAGTTAGCAATGTCGACATTGAAGAGCATAATAACAAATGTTTATGCAAATTAATCCAAATAGCAATAGCGTAGTGGTAGAGCCTTCACACAAAGAGGAGGCATTCACGGTTCGATTCCCACCACTCCCCTCTCAATTTTATGTTTTAAATTAGCATATGAAATAATTCCTGACATATATATGACTAAAATCTTACTAAAAAGCATTGAAATGGCATATGTATCAGTGAACAAAATGTATATATAGAAATGTATGAAGGATCTTGACATATAAATGCCTGTAGCTAAGCAGCGCTTTACCCAGCGCAATCTAGTTGCCCACAGCTAAGCAGCACTTTACCCAGCACAATCCAGTTGCCCACAGCTAAGCAGCACTTTACCCAGCACAATAAGTTTGCACGGAGCTGCGCACCTCACTAACCAGTGCACCGTAGGGCAACATCGAGCAACGTCGGGCAACGTGGAGCAACATTGAGCAAAGTTGCCTAAACACAGCCACACCCCCTAGCCTGTCTGGACAGTAGTAAAATAAAATGCAATGACAAGTTTCGAACCCAGGACACTGTGCATCATAATCAAAGTACTGAACCACTAAGCCATAACAGCTTAGGATAAACATCCACTGTTAACATACATATGCTTATAAATGGTAGATTAACCATTGCTAAGCAGGTCTGTAGTCAGCTGAGATTTTTCAAAAATGGCCAATCACAAAAAAGTGTGGGAAATGCGGCATATTTAAGCTCCATAGGCGGGAATACTCACCATAACTGATTGTAGCTCCCATCTGCAGTGAGAATGTCTGGTGCTAGAGAGGGTACTCGCTTTCGAGCGCAATGCTGGGGCATCGAGGAGTCAAAATACATAGTTTGGCTCCTAGTCCATCGTCATGAGTCTCAGCTCCTGCAGGGCCAGTTCCATGGGACGGAGTATAAGCCAGAGGCTTGAATCCGGTTGGCTCATGAACTCACTAGTGCCACAGATGTCCCTCGGACTGGTGAGCAATTCCGTCACCACCATGCAGACCTGAAGAGACGGAATCAGGACCTACTGAACCAATGGATCCAGGAGGCCCGTCATATGCAAGATGCCCCACTACTAAGTAGGTAGCAATCATTACATTGCACTTGATACAGCTACACAGAACTTGTGTCTGAGTTTTCCAGGAGTTATTACTTAATAACGCAAATGTTTACTTGAGTAAGGATACTCTAGTGAATCATCCAGAAAAAAATTAAGTAAAAAAAAAAACACTTAATTAAAACAGAAAGGGAATTAAGTAGAAACTAACTCTACTTAGGCAACACCAAAAAAAAAATTGTCCAAAAAAAAAACCAGACGGACCTGAAAGTGACAAACAGGTATGTGACAGAAATGTGATCACCGGCAAGTAGTAGTTGTTTATGAAGAGTACTGTAAATACTTTGAAACATGCATATGTGGCAGCAGTAGGTATGTATGCACTGATGTCATGCATGACTACTGCCATGGACAAATTAGTGTGTAGCTGTGTGCAGTGGGACATAACTGTGACATCTGTAGCTCAGCATTTAATGCCAAACATCCAATCATGTCATCTATGTTCTGTACAGTACTGTGTATAATGGCTGTCTGGGGGAGTAGTGCAAACAGCTATATAAACATGGATGTAACAGAGTAACACATGCATGATAGTCATATAATGTGTAGCTTAGCATTGGCAACTGCTTTACCTGGCTATTATAGTAATGTAGCATTAGCAGCTATAAATACTCCCTGTAATATTACTGCCATGCACACATGTGACAACTGTTCATGTTGCAGCAAGGCCCAACAGGTCATCCGTGAGGTCTACAGACGTACAACAGTGTGTACTTTGTGAGTGTATGGCACACACATATGCAGAGATAGTTATGTGTCAGATATATTAGCATCTTAACATGTGCATAGAGCAAGGTACATACTACAACTGTCTGTGAAGGTTGGACATATATATGTTGGTGAAGGTTGTTATGTGTATATTTTCATGTAGGTTGTAGTGTGTGGCAAACAAGACAGCATACAGTGCTGGTATATTACATGTGGTGTTTAAATGCTGTGGGTATGATTTGCTAAGTTTATAGTCTTCCAGACAGGGAGTCCTGCTAAAGATACATGGCCTGAGAATACCCTCAATGCATTCTGCACAAGACTGTGCAAAATTGTTACATAACTGTATCTCTCTCAACCCTTGCATAATTGATATTCCTACCATGAAAGGTGGACTGTGTATGTGCCGACATGTAAATCTCTATGTACACCAATGGATGTTTATATGTACGCTCAAGCTCAATGATGTAAATGTATTGCCATCCCTTTTGTTAAAAACCCTGTACCCATTAACTACCACATAGGTGGTAGTCTACTGCACACCAAAACTGTAATAAGAGACCACGGGACACAGGTGGACAGTAGTGTCCCTTTTCACAATCACAGTGCCACACTGGTCATGTAAACCGTGTACGGTCCACATGTCATCACAAAAGGTATGTCATACATGGAATGAGAGGTCAGTGTTCCACTCTACTCATCAGTCATAACACCCATCATAGAGTACAATGGGCATTTTGGTATGTACCTCAGAAGACATCTACAGCAACTGTAGACGCCAGGCACAAACACCACAAAGAGTATTACCAGACTCAAACAGATGCCCTAAGCAGACTGTCTTACAAAACCACAGCTACACTGTGTCGCATACCGCACACCCAGAGCCAACCTCTGCCTAACATACAAAGCTATGCCAAACCCACAGCTGTTGGACATGCTCCATGTCAACAGATCCAAATCCCTAAAAGCTACACACTGTACTGATCTAAACCTTGTAACGTCAAAAAGCATAACATGCTGGAGTGGTACATGCTCATCTCAGACACATACCACACCCTGGAACTAACTACCTATCAATAGCAAAGAATGGTCCTCATTAGCAGTCATCATGAATAATCATGATGAATGGATGTGACATAGGAAATACAACCTGGGAATCACCTCTGTGGCTCTGCATGACAGGGGCACATGAACTTAAATTACATGGGTGTTCAAGGGCAGGGTACTGTATGGCTAGGCTTCTATAGGCCCTATGCCTAATAGCCTATGAGCTACCTATGACCTGATACACACATGCATGTACATGTTGCATTAATTGCTATGCGAGGTTGACTGAGTGTGATGGTGAATGTGTAGGTGAATGTGTCACCGTTGTGTATATGTGTGATAGCCTACTGGGTAAATGTTTATATCATGGTATGTAGTGTTCTAGCTGTGATCCCCGCAAAAGATATGTATGCTATTGCTAGGCAGCAAAAGCAGTATGGTATATGGTGTGACATAGTCCCATGGTGTTGACTGGAGTGTGCCATTGTAGGTTAAAGCGGTACATGTAGGCACATTGATTGTTGACACTAGTGAATACAAATCCCGTATGTACTGTAGTACTACCTGAAGCTGTAGACATATACAGCACAGTATGGTGTATATCCACATTGCTTTGAAACACTGTTTTGTTTGTTACCTGTAGTCCACACACATTACATACATCAGGCAGAAGGTTTTGTAAGTGCTGACACACAGTACTGTATGGTACACATGTAAAGCTCATCTGGGTTGCCGTACCTTTGTGTCTTGTAGGTATGTCTGATGTGTGTGTGGGTATGCCTGTAACATGGCCTGGGTTGTATGTGTGTTACAGGATATAAGTGCATATCTAGCAACATGTATAGCATAGCACAGCAGTATGCCACCTATATTGATGAATGTGCACATATGTTACTTATGGGTTTGCTATCAACAAGTAGTGTGGTGTACTGGTAGTACTGTAACTTTACTTTACAATCATTTCAATGGATGACAATTTTCTGTATGCATTAGCTTCATATAAACCTCCTGTGGCTAGGTGGTGCATTGTGTCACATACAGTGTGCTATGTGCTGTTGTATAGTCTTACATACTAGGTAACTCACTTCGGATAGATGCACAGTGGACGCTGCTCGTACCCAAGGATGAAAAAGTAAATATAATGACTCCACACAGAATAAAAGCAGGTACAATTCCAGAATGAAACTCCACACAAAACAGATGCAGGTGTACTTCCAGGTTAAGCGCTTTCAACTGTAATACACAGTCTTCCTCAGAACAAAGTATAACACACCTTGATATCACTTTATACCCTTCTAAATTGAATAATGTACTAATTATTAAGAAAAAACCCGCCAAAAAACTTAAAGGCATATCCTCTAATATGTTGTCAATACTGTGTGCTGAATATAATCCTAACACAAACATATATAAAAGTATCTACTTACTACAAAAACCTACATGATCATACTATATGAATAAAAAGTCATACAATGACAAAAAATATCTTACAATAATAAAAAATGTCATACAATAGTATATAAAACATATATATATATGTACAAGCCTTATAGAAAAGGCTATTCTTGCAGTACTAAAATGATGACAATATATGAATTCAAAAAAGATAAATGAATACAATAATAAAAACATCAACCATACTGCAATATAACTGAACTTCTTGTAAAAACTGAAAATAGGCAGACATGATTCATTGAAGCACTAAAAAAGGTTTAATGCTAATGAAATCATTCAGGCCCGGTTTCCGGGTCGAATCAGTTAATATCTTCCATCTACTTTCTCTAAGTGCTAATTCCATTTTCCAATTACCCCCGAAAGGGGAAACTTGGACCTGATCAATTATACTGAAATGAAAACTATGATCACTGCCTTTCTCCAAAATGTGTCTATATAAGGCATTTTTTGTATCACATTTTGAAATCTTGTAATGATGTTCGTACATCCGCTTCTTTAACTGTCTTTCCGTCTTACCAATGTAATGGGCATTGCATCGTTTGCACAAGGCCACATATACAACACCTTTGGTGTCACAATTACCCGTAAGACTATTAATATAGGTACCATTTATATCTTCCAATCTAAAAGCTTTATCCGGGTTAATGTACCTACATTGGTTGCACTTCCCACATTTGGTGGTACCTCTGTGATTTGACCTATTGACTCTATCTCTATTGCCACCTGCCCTCTCCAATAAATTTTTCACGTTCGATGCTGTTTTGTAGACGTGTTTGGGGGCTTTACCTAAGATCTCTTCACATTCCAAGGCTGCCACCAACTCCCAATGCCTGGCAAGTATGTCAGTGATCATATATGTGAATGGTGTATATGTTAAAACACATATTCTTTCATTGAAGGTATTCGACATTCCCTTCCCCTTCTCCATACAATAATTTCCCAAGATAGGGATATATTTGTCTCCCCACTGGCACTCAACTTGATGGGTAACCTCCGTAACCAACTTCTCGGGATATCCACGGTTCAAAAAAAGATTTTTAATAGTCACAAGTTCAGTCCTCATAAGATCCTTGGTAGAGGACATCCTGGCTACCCTAATGCTTTGTCCTTTCAGAATGTTTTTAAAAACATGGGGGGGATGGTTACTGGTGTAGTGAATATAATCATTGGAGAAAGTGGGCTTCCTGTATACTTTGGAAATAAAGCCTTCATTATTGTGACTAATTAATGTGTCTAAATAAGAAATCTCCCTACGGCTATAGTTGTAAGTAAATTTCAAAAAATCCGTAGAGGAATTCAAAAACACCATAAACTCATCCAACCTATCCTCTGAAGCATTCCATAAAATGAAAATATCATCCAAATATCTTACATAATGAACAATGTCCGAATAAAATTTACTGGTAAACACATACCTGGACTCCCATTCAAGCATAACCAAGTTAGCATACATGGGAGCGCAAGCCGCTCCCATGGCCACTCCCCTGGCTTGCTTGAAATATTCACCTTCAAAGGCCACATAATTGTGGTCTAAAACCAGTCCCATCATGTCACAAATCAAATTGATTTTATCCCAACTAAGTCCTGAATGCTTCCGTAAACTACTAGCAAATAGCTCCAGGCCCTCCTCTTTGGGGATACTTGAAAAAAGATCTACAATGTCAATTGTAAGATAAATGATGTGGGGCTGCCATTTGTCCCTAGTGAGAGCACCCAAGAATCTCCAAGAGTCTTTCATAATATGAGGGATGGCGTCATAAATATGTTTTAGCCAATGATCAATCAATTGTCCTATCTTGAAGGTCTTGGATATAAGTGCATATCTAGCAACATGTATAGCATAGCACAGCAGTATGCCACCTATATTGATGAATGTGCACATATGTTACTTAGAGGTTTGCTATCAACAAGTAGTGTGGTGTACTGGTAGTACTGTAACTTTACTTTACAATCATTTCAATGGATGACAATTTTCTGTATGCATTAGCTTCATATAAACCTCCTGTGGCTAGGTGGTGCATTGTGTCACATACAGTGTGCTATGTGCTGTTGTATAGTCTTACATACTGGTTTCACTTTGTTGCTGTGCAGAACAAGGTTTAATATATAGAACGTGCCAGGCACTGTCAGGCAGTTGTGGGCTGAGCACTGATGTGTGGGATTAAAAGTGTGTATCTACTGACAGCCAATAGGTTGCTAAATATGTCATTTCATTGATATCTGTACTTTAGAATATTAAGTGTGCCACAAGGCTTGCTCACAATAATTGTCTTATTTTCTTCCAGGGACATGTCTCATCATCACAACCCTGCCTATTCCCCTGAAGAGGAGGAAGTAATCATATCCACACTAATACAACATTACACCCTGCTGTTCTCCAGAACCAGCCAGGACCAGCATGAGCGTACTGCACTGTGGCAGGATGTTGTCTGTCAGGTTAATGAAGTAGGCATGCATAACCGGACTTATGAGCATGTACGCCATCACTGCAGTGATTTAATCAGACATGTCCGGCAGCATGCCTCTGACATGCCCGGCAGCATTTTATAGGCTTCCAATAGCTCTGTTTCTGACTTCATTCCTGATGGACTCCATGGCCTTGCAGATCAGACTTCATCGGCTTATAAGACTATAGTTCCCATGGTCTGTTGTGCACCAACACTTGTGTAGTGTGCCATATGTTGCTGCAACCAATTCAACAATTTCATATCCTGTAGAGAGGGTGAGGCTCAACAGACTGTTCAGGTGCAGGCTCTGTTTGTTCTGCAGTTCACTTATGGAAGATATAGGAGCACAATGTAATCCAAATGATACCATGTTTTCAGCTTTGGAAGGAGCTGTTTACCCATTCTACATGTGATATCTCCTGGTATGATGATAGGGCCTTTTGTCAGTGGGAGGTGGGTATGTATGTATGGGCCTGTCTGACAGGATGTTGGCATTGTCGGTCATTTACAGTTGGCCCTGACTCAGGACATATATGAGTGTACATTGCTATTTATGACATAGCTGAGGGTAGTGTCATGGTTCTGTATGGACTCCTTTGCAGCTAATCTTTCCATGACCTGGATTGGATAGTGTTTGCAGTGCACATTGTTTATTGGTGATACTGATTTTGGGTTTTTTTTCTTTGCTTTTCAACTTTCTATGACCAACCTAAGTATCTGTAGTACATATCTGATATTGACAGGGTTCCAATATATTATGTCAAGATTGGTCAATTGTGAGAGGCTCCTGGGTTAACACATGCAACTGCCTGATATGTGTGGCCCACTGCTGTACTCACACATGACCTAAGTGTGTGAGCATGCCCAGTTTGGCCTTTCAGTATGCTGTTGCCTGACATTTGCCTCATTTATTCAAGTGTGTGAACATGCCCAGTGTGACTTTTCAGTATGTTGCTATGTGAAGTCCACTACATTTGTTGATGTGTGTGAACACGCACAATATTAACATTTATACTATACATGCATTGTAAATCGAGTTGTATTTTTAATGCAGGGCTCATCTTTGTGTCATAACTCTACAGGGATTATGCTGTGCCTACGGGGTTTCCAGGAGACACTTTGCATAGACTTATCAACATTTATTCCTACAGGCTGACCAGTGAAATACTGTCATGGTTTAGTGGTTCAGTACTGTGACTATAGTGCACAGTATCCTGGGTTCAAGGACTGTCACTGCTTCATATTTTCATACTGGGCAGACCAGACTGCTTAAGGGACAGTAAAGCAAATATGATCATGTTTGCCTGCTTTTGCCCAACTTTGACCAAACATTGCCCAAAGTTGTGCTACTTAGTGTGTACAATTTTGTTTACATATACTAAATAGTGGTAAAAGCTGTTTAGCACTGCTTTATATTGCTTAACACATGGCAATCATGCCTCAGGTGGTGCTGCAGGGCTGCCTATGTCGGATGTACATATTACATTCCCTATACATGTTTGAAAACAGGTAGTGTCAAGTTAGGCATCCCTTTTACTATATGTGCAAGTCAGAGAGAGATATCATTTCCAGGGTTCCTACTGAGCCAGTGTATATGCTATGTGTTGCCTCTTTGCCAAGGCCAAAGCATACTGGGCACACCTCCTTCTACCTATTGGAGCAGGCTCAGGTTGTTCCTCCTCTGAGTCACGCTCTGCCTGTGATGGCCTTGGCAATGCTGGGAGGCTGTTTGGTCCGGCCCTATGCTGCTCCTGCTGCAGCTGTTTTCACAGGATCATATTATGTTGCATCGCACACACCATGAATATTTGGGTACATGTAGTTGGTGAGTACTGCAAGGCTCCACCAGATGTGTCCATGCACCGGAACCGTGATTTGAGCAGCCCAAACACATGCTCGATTACATTTCGTGTTTGTGCATGTGTCTCATTATGGCATTCCTGTTCAGGCGTGTGTGCATCTCTGATGGGTGTCATCAGCCACGGCTCGAGTGCATATCCAGCATCCCCCACTAGGTGACCATGAGGGATGTCCCCAATGGCAAATGTCTGGTACAGCTGTGTCAGATGCCAGATATTTGAATCATGGTAGCTTCCAGGGCAGCCAGCACACACATTCATTATTATGCCCTGGGCATCACACACAACCTGGCAGTTGATGGAGGGGAAACCCTTGCGGTTATAGTAGACCCTACCCTGCTCACCAGCTGGTGCTTTGATGCATATATGCGAGCAGTCTATTGCACCCACTACCTCAGGGTATTCTGCTATTTGCTGGAAAAGATGCATATTGCTGGCCAATACCTCATGGGAATTGGGGAATTGGGGAAATATACATGATCACCGACATGTGCTGACATGGCATTCAGGAACTGGTGCAGTACCCTGGATGCTGATGCCTGTGAAATCCCCATCATATCGCCAGTTGGTCTCTGGAAGGTACCAGTTGCTAGTATTCTTAGGCCAACACATACCTTGGTTTCCACTGGGATGGGTTCCCCTCTGTTGGTTCTGTGTGCGAGGCGTGGCCTGCACAGCTCAACAATTAGCTGCAGGCAGTCTCTGTCCACTCTATAGTGCTCTACTATCTCTAGCTCATGTAGCCCTGGTAGGTTACCCTGGGCCTGTACACTCTTCTCCATCTCCTCACTGTGGGTAGCTCAGTAGCATTCGCATTGTCACCACCCTTAGCATGTTGCATATGTCACCTTATGCAATGGCAGCCCCTAACATTTTTTGGTCTCAGTAAAGCTTTTTCAGTTTTCACTTCTATTAGCTTACTGCAGTGTTGCAGTGTCTCTGAGAGAAACATAGTGGAAAGTTGTTTGCAGAGTTTTAAGTGCTGGGCTAGGCTGGGCTAGTGTACTGCCTGTGTAATTGGCTGATTCTGATTGTTTTCACCTGCTAGCTCTACTAGTTCTCCTTGGTTAACTTCCTACTATTTCTTGTGCTTCCTTTTCCCTTTCTGTTTCCACAGGGGGCAGCGCCGCGCAAACAAGCGCAAACACGCGCACACAGGCTCACACGTGCACACACGTGCTTACATGGCCTAACACTTGCTGACTCCAGCTTAAACACATGCACACAGGCGCAAACACACTTACACAGGTTTCAACAACCTTACACTTGCTTACTCTGGCTTACACCTGCGCACAAAGGCGCACATGCGCGCACACAGCCTTACTCAGTTTTACAGGTGCGCACATGTGCGCATACACAGTGCAGGCACTTCTACAAGAAACTTTAGTGTTGTCCATGGCATATACCTTCTATTTTTTGCCTTTAGCTGGGGTACCTGTTGACACGCCTCTTCCAGTGATGGGTAACTGACAGCAAACACATGCCACTGTGCTCCAATGAGCTTACATTCTTTCATACACCCCCCCCCATGATGTCACCTATCTTCTACTCTGATACTCCCCTTATCCTACTCTTACACTCCATGGACTTTGCTCATTTGCCATGTGAAATTGGGATTCACTATCCTTACCCTCATTTGCATAAGATTGCCTACTAATGCTTGGTTACATCTCTTAGACTGAGCTTCCTCCCTTAGCAACCTCTACTCAGTAGCCATGTTGTCTTCAGCCTGCCATTCACTTGCATGGCAGATGTATATTTATCATAAAATGCCTATTTTCGGCTTTTAATTTTTTTTGGGGGGGGGTTACAGCACAGTGCGTTTGCACGATGCTGCGCTACGCTTAAACTTTGGAGATCAAGGTAAAAAAAAATTATTACATTTTTTTTTTGCAACAGGTAGAATTGCCAATGGCCGTATATTTGGCCATTGGCATGCTTCCTCAGCTGGATGCATCCTATATTTGGAGCTATCATAGCTCCATTTTGCTATTTGCAGAATGGTACTCAGTTGACAACCGAGTACATTTCTGCACATAACACTACTCTTACTCGGACAGGTTAGGGTTTCCTGGATCGCAAATTTACCTCATTTGCATAACTTTCTGCAGCAAATGAGGCAATTTGCATATCCTAGCCCTGTCTGTGTAAGAGGAGTTTTAGGAGCTCTCTTGCATGCCCCTGCCGGCTGTTCCTAGATCGCTCAGCAGACATGTTGGCTGCATGGAGTCTTACTCTACTCTTAGACTCCATGCAAGCCTTCGTGAATCCGGCCCATTGTATAAATTTAAGGAGTTTACTATTAAATGTCTGAAGTGCATGTGCTCGATTAGAATGTGGTCGAAAGGCACTTTTAAAATGGGCAAAATGCTGACCCAAAATACTGCACTACAGTGAATGTATAGTGTAGTTCGAGTATCTGAGTTTGGCATTGTGAATGGAGATCGCGGTTCAGTGACAAACAGGGAATTAACTCATTTCCTCATTGTAGTGCAATCTCGGAGTTGGTATATTTAATTTGCAGGGGAGTGCAGCCCCCCAACACAAAATAATATAATTAATGTACTGTTGACTGTAGAGTATAACGGTATGTTAAGGTGCATAGCATGGGTGACTGATGTTACCTCCTGCTATGTCGAATACATCGAATTATGGATGTTGCTGTATTCATTTTTGCCACGGCTGCTGTTTTGACATTCCAAATTCAGCATTTCGGGTTGACCATTGTGACCAGTCGATGAATGCAGTTTTGGAATTTCAATAGTAAACCATTTAATGTATTATTTTATGCATTTAATATAAGTTTAACAAATTACAACTTTTACATTTTTGTTTTCATTAATTTATTGTTTTAGTCTTTCACTATTTGGTCTCTACACTATATTGGTCTTATACTTTTTGTTTGTACTCCTTTGATTCACTTCTTCTCATGTCTTTTGGCCTTAGTTCTGGTTGAAAAGATTATTTGAAAAGTCCTCCTACTTAGCTATCAAATGCATAAATAAAAATAAAATAATTTATTTATTTATTTATTTCCATTTGTTTACTGGGAGAGTCCAACTGGGCCTAAGATGGCTCATTTTTAGCAGAGGCCCAGGAAGAAAAGCTCCACAAATGCAATGTTAACATAGTACAATAATTATTTTGAATACATAAAGTATACATTACAGAATACATGGAGGATCCATGTATAGAAATTAATATAAAGTAACAAATAGAAAAAAAATGACACGGCTACAAAAAACATATGAACATTAGTTTAAATAGAGAGTACATTAAATAAACTTTTGGGACAAACTGAATTGAAAAACGGGGGAAAAAAGAAAAATTTCAAGGGTTGAGAAAGCAGTAGATAAACAGATAAAGAAATAGAAACAGGTAACCGAGGAGGAGAAGGAGTATACAGAAAGAGAAACGTTAGGTGAGGAATATGGGGTGAGAGATAAGTGGAGGCTAGGAGAAATGTGGTTACTTAGAGCCACTGTCCTGATTTAGTACAGATGTTCCCTTAGTAGTTGTTTGAATTTGGTACTATTGTTATTGTTGAGTATATATTGAGGCATATCATTCTAAACTTTGGCTAGTTTATTTAAATATAAGGGATCCCCACAGCTATTAGTTGACTTTATCACCTTCAAAAGCAACTTCTTAGAAGACCTTAATGTTCTACTACTGAAATAGGGCTAAACTAGGTTACTAATAAATGGGCAGTTGTGAGGGTGATACATGGTAGAATTAGTTAAAACTAGTTGGTTATAGGTTAAAGGGTTGAGAAGTTCCAACCAGTTGAGTTAGTGTAGTACCTTGCAGTGATGAGTTCTTGCAGGTTGTTTGGAACCAAATCTGGAAACTTTATAAAAGCAGGAAGTCGCATTTTCTTAAGTTAGTGAAAATGAGTGAGGCATATAAGAGAGTGGATAGAAGACAAGTTCTACTTATGTCTGGTGGAATCAGTTAGAAAGGGTTTTATTCCATATAGGGACCCTAGTTTGAAATGCACTTTCTTAATGACTAGGGCTAAGTGTTTATCAAATTTGAGATCCTTGTCAATGGTGACTTCTAGTAGATTTGTATAATCAACTGGTTCAGTAAGGGTGTTGTTGGATGAATAAATGGCAAAATTAGTAGGGTCCATAGATGTTATTGCTACTAGAGAAAAGCATTAATTTTGTTTTAGAAGGGTAAAGGATCAGTTGTGAATTGTAAAGGTATTTTTCTATGTCTAAAAAGGATTGTTGAGTTTTGTTGAGTAGCGCAAGTAGAGTTGGAGCAGAGCATATGAGGGAGGAGTCATCTGAGTATTGAACCAATGTAGCATGCCGGGTATGCTTGCTGCTGTCAAAACTTGCACAATAAAGTCCCTGAAAATAACATTTCTTCTTCTACAAATGCCATCAAATATATTTCTGTCATGTACCTACATTTACTCTCTCTCAATTGGGTGACTAAAGATCTAACATTACAGTCACATTGTTGTTTATTTATTTCCAGTTTGATGACCGGGGAAGTCCACTGGGTTCAAAGCACACTTTCAGTGGAGGCCCAGGGAGAAAAGTTCCAAAAGCAGTTAACAGAATACAACAGAAATAAAGTATGAAATATACAGTATACAAAAGCATAAATGTACAATTTAAAATACAAATAGAAATATTTTCGCAATGTTTTCCTTCCCCATCTCCTGGGAAAAGGATATCCATCTTTTATTCTACTGTTACTAGGATATCCCTCTCAGCATTATCCCTGGGTCTGCTCTATCCCTTTCCTACATCCTTGTTACTGCAGCTTCTCACTTTGTCAGTAGTCTGTCTTTAACACGTGCCTTGCTGTGTTGGCAAACTAGACTACCCCCAGGATATTATACCGAGTCTTTTGCTGCATCCCATCTTTCTAATAACCCACTAAATCTCTAGATGACTCCAGTGAACATATGATTCATCCATTTAACATGCTATAAATGTTTTTATTTTCTTTGATTGCATTTATATATTGTTCATTGCATAGATTCAACCCACTGTTGATTATTTTTATGTGGTTATCATCCTGTAACCATACACTAAGTGGGTATCAGACTGCTTTTGTGTTTTTTTCCCATGCCTTTAGGGCCTGGGTTGTACCTGGAAAGGATCTTCAGATTAGTGCACTTACATGGTTAAAAAAATTAAAAATAAAAATAAAATAAATGAATTCATCCTGAGAAGCCATTTCACATGCAGTACCTGTGCAGACTGAGCAACCATCCGTAGTACCCTCAGTGATAATTATTGTCTCCTCACCTCTGTGTTTACTTATGTAAATAGAAGACTACACCTTCAGCTCTTTTAACCCTTCTATTCCTCCTATAAAATGTGTACAATGGAATATTTACATCCTAGTCCATGTTATTTGTATAGGATGCTTCTTCTACTGATCTTGACTGTCACATAGATTATTCCTTCTTTGTAACAGGCTTTAGGTTCACAATAAGAAGAGACCCCCCCCCCCGGTCCTATTCAAATGCAATTTGGACCAATGGATAGGGAATTGCAAATTCATACCTTGTATAGTACCTATGTCCCTTATGGACAGGGACAATCTGTAAGTTACTCAAAGCATAGGCACAAATCCATGTTACCCTGTTGCCCCATGGGCCATATATTATGTAAAATTGGGTTATATTTGCTAAGCTTGTAAGTAGTCTTAAGTCATTAGCCTAATAATCTCCTATGAACCTATGATCTATTCAGTTTATCAGAGGCAAAGGAAAATAATTCTACTAAAGAATGAATCATCATCTCACAGGTAGGTCTTTTTTCCCCTTGAAAGTTCAAAATGAGCTTTGAAATGTGGTTGGAGAAAAATGAATTATCGCTGCTGGCCCATATACATCTAATGCAGTTGCTGTCTTACATTTGTTCCAGTACTATTACAGTAGCAGACATTTTACTTTTGCATGCCCCACAAAATTATGGGATTAGAAGCTATGAAAACATTTACACATTGCAGATGATTTTTCATTTAATCATTTATAGACTGACAACCTACTTAATCTAATTCAGGTTTGTGCGATGAGCTGGAACCATCCCAGCATTCAGCAAGTGCATTGCATATAAGCTCATTCTAAATGAGTTACCAGTCATGCACACAAACATAGATGTTTGCACATAGACACACAGATACATGTGGTTGCTATCTGAAAGTATCACCTACACACAAACACATCTATAATAAATAAAATAAAATAAAAATATGTGACAGGGTCTCTGATGTTAACACATTCATATTTTGATATGGTTGAGTGTCTTACTTTGTTTTACTATAACTGTTTTGAATCTGTTTAAAACACTGCTCAGTATTTTTAACCAATCTATAAAATTCAATACTTTACTTCACAAAACCTGCATTACTAAATGACCAACTCTACCATCATCTGTGTCGGTGTATCGGGCATGAATTTATCAGTCACACTGCCAAAACGTTACCTACCTCACTGTGACCATACTGCTTCATAAGCTTATCTCAAGCTGATTCTACTTGTGTTACGATACTGACAACTCCCACATATAGAATCACAGCAGTAAAACCATAAACAAATCCACAAAATGTTATTAATTGCTACGCATTTATCACAGAAGGGTCATAGATACTTTTCCATAGACATTTTCTGTTGTGATCATGGTTGATACAGACAGTGAGAATTGTATGTTGCACAGTTTGAGATAACTTTCATGTCCGTTCTTACAAAGATACTGTTCTCGCTAAACAATCTCTGATAAGGTTCCACTGTATTTGTTGAAGCTTTCAGAATGTATTTCTAAAGTGACTCAGCTCAGAATTATCCTGAATATTTCACATTAAATGGGAAGATTCACATCTTATATTTGTTTGAAGGATATCAGGTCAGGTTGGTTTTATAAAAAAATGCTTAATGTCACACATATATTTGTGTTGCAAAACACGAGCCTCGCTCCTCTAAGAAATCAAATCTTATAGTGCAAGGGAAACTTTAACACTGCATCAATAACCTGAAAACCAGAAACAGCAGCAGTGAATAATGTTTCATTTCAGAAGCAAAAGAAACTCTGCTGTCTTGTAATTACATTTGTGTTCTCTTTATAAAACTAGTATACTTATTGTATGGTAAAATATTGTTAATAAGCAAAATTTATTCAGAAAAAAATCTATGGTCAAAGGATAACAAAACAAAGAAAATATTCTAATTGGAATGTATTTTGCTTTAGAAGAAACCATTGCCTTCGGGAAATAAAAAAAATGCAATAATGATTTATTATAAAGATGTGTTGCTTCACAACAGAAAATTAAACGTCATATATTTCTTGGGGATATTGGAAAATCCATCTAAACAGTATAAATTTGACCTGTCTAATTAATTCTTGATTAATGACTGCTTATGTTCTGCAAGTTAACATATTGCTAAGACAGTCTAACTGTGTTTATCTGTCTGGGTGCAGACATTTTAATAAATGATGTGTAACTTTCATTTCTATAAAGCATATCTTCAGATAATTAATCAAAAGCTTACTGCAGTTTTGGCATTGTTTGCATTTTAACAGGTAGTGTGGTAAACATATTTGTTAGAATTAATTATTTATGTGCCAAGAAAAAAAAAGTGAAGCAGTTCAAAGAGTGTGTGGACTGGGTTTCAACATTTTGGGGCACCATTGTATAAGGCTCCTGACAAAAACAAATCACAGTGCTGATGTATGGACAATATTGAATGTATTAAGAATTGACAGAATTCTAAAGAATAAGATAGCATATGAAAGGCCATGAAGTCAAAAAAACTCCCTCACTGAACATTTGTAATGCATACGTAGTTAAATGGAGAACCCTATTGTACATAACCACATGAGCAAATGCTGGTGAATATGAGAAATGTGCTGAATTGAGCACAGTAGGGCTGTATACAACTGGTTCTAACAAATAAAAAAGAGGTATGTCTACAAATGCATAACACAGGAACCTAATATTGGTGCAAAGCAGCTACTAAGTATGACATATATGCACAACCACTGTTGCCTATAAAAAAGCACTAGATATGGGCTCAGTATATGAATCTGTACAAAGGTACTATATACCTACAAATTAGAATTAAATATGATAACAAAGTATATGGAAAAGAGAGGGGGGGGGATTCAATAAGTCCTACACAGAGTCATTCTCCATGTAGGAATAGTGGCACGGCCCGAACATGAAGTCAGGAGGCCGAGCGATTTAGGAAACAAGGCTGGGGGTGTGCATGAGCCTTCTAGCACTGTCCAGACATGGAGATAACCGCATAATGCAAATCACCTCATTTGCTTGTGAAAACCATGCAAATGAGGTGAATTTGCAATTCAGGAAGCATACAGGCATCCGTGTAGGAGCCGTGTCCGCAGAAGAAATGTATGCAGTTACTTACCATGTACTGGAATGTAAAAATAAAAAAGGGGCCATGAAAACTCAAATAAAAGCATGTATGAGGTGTAGTAGGCATGTCAATGGCCTAAACTATGGCCATTGGCATTTAAAACTGATGCAATTAATAAAAAATCAAAATAAGTTTTTTAACACACGCGACACATTTAACATGCAAACAGAATAGATTGTAATATAAAAATTAAAATACTAAAATATGACATATAAAGCTATAGTAAAGTTTCCCATTATACTAGCTAGTAGGCAGAGTCATACAATGACAGGTTATAGTGGTCACTAAGGACATAGGCTCTGGTGTAGTGCAGTAACTAGGGCATATGCAGTTAGGTGTATGTAAATGAGCTAAGTTACTAAATAGCAAAATGGGCCACTGTGTCTGCAGGTACCTTACTGTGTGGGGGCTAGAAGGTGGTAGTGTAGGCAGAAGAGGCAGCTGACATGAAAAGGGGTATGTCAAGGTTTGTGTAAGCACATTGGAGCTCAGTGGCTCCTGTTTGCGCTCAGCGAAGCACAACTAAGCAGGGGTGTGTGTCTGAGGCTGCTAAGCTGTCCTTAGCCAGTTAAAGAAATGCTGAGTGTGCTTGTATACAGGGGAGGGTCTTTTCTGCTCAGCAATGTCTATACGAGCTTCATGGGTTTGCACAGTAGGCCGCTGGGCTTACAATTGGAGAAAATTGAAAAAATAAATAAATAAATACATACAAGGAAATAGCTGAGAAAAGGCAATCAACTATAAATGACTAATAAGCCCTCTGCCACTCACAGTGGGCTATTCAAAAACCTCAATAATATAGCTGGTAGGTGGAATATATCATTGTCAGCCAATCACACAGGCTGCATCTGCAGCACACCAGTATAAAGTATGCAGACACCCTTCAATCTGATTTTCCCACATACTCTGCACCATTGGAATACACACTTGGGAATTTTAACTGACAAAATGATAGGGGATGCTGCTGCTTTGCTACATCTCTACATGCTACAGGCTGAGGGCAGTGATGAGGATGACTATGACAACTGGCCCAGACTGAGGAGGAGAAGAATATTCAGACCCAGGGTAACCTTTCAGGGGCTACATGAGCTGGAGAGAGAGTGCTACAGGGTGGACAGGGATATACGACAAGAACTCACTGAGCTCTGCTGCCCACACCTCATACCCAGAGCCAACAGAGGGGAACCCATCCCAGTTGAAACAAAGGTATGTGTTGCTTTAAGAATCCTAGCTACAGGTACTTTCCAAAGACCTACTGGTGACATCATGGGGATCTTACAGTTATCCGCATCCAGGGTACTCCACCAGTTCCTGGATGTCATGCTAACACATGCCAGTAAGCACATTTATTTCCCTAACACCCCTGACGAGAGGACCAGCAATATGCATCTCTTCCACCATGTAGCACACTGCCCAGAGGTACTGGGTGCCATAGACTGCAATCATGTGCACATCAAAGCACCACCTGGTGAGGAGGGTAGTGTCTATGTCAACTGGTGTCTATGTCAACCGCAAGGGCTATCACTCCATCAACTGCCAGGTCATGTGCAATGCCCAGGCCGGGCATTATCATCAGTGTATGTTCTGGCAGCCCTGGCAGTTATCACGACTCCCACATATGGCACGCCTCACAGCTGTACCAGGCATTTGTCAGGAGGGACATCCTGTATGATCTACTGGGGGATGCTGGTTATGCACTGGAACCATAGATAATGACACCCATCAGAAATGCATACACACCCACTGATGCACGCCATAATGAGGCACACGCACAAACTAGGAACATTGTAGAGTATGTGTTTGGGCTGCTCAAGTCACGGTTCCGCTGCCTTGACATATCTGGTGGATCTCTGCAGTACTCTACAGCCACATGTGCAGACATGTTCATAGTATCTTGCCATGCTACATGATATGATCATGCAGAAACAGCTGCAGCAAGAACATCACAGGTAAGGGGGACACAGCCCCCCCACCACTGTCAACATCCCCACAGGTACAGGGGGACTCAGAGGATGAAACTCCTCAGCCTGTCCCTGTAGGCAGACGTAGGCACACCCAGTATGCCCTAGCCTTGGCAAAGAGGCAATGCATAGCACATACCCTAGGGGCCCAGGGAATGACACCTCACCCAGACTCTCATATACACACAGTGAAATGAATGCCAGCCACATCACACTACCTGTACCTTACTACTTATAGGTTGTGTACTGTATGCATCCGACAGAGTCAGCCTTGAAGCACTGTCCTCTCAACTGCTGCTGCTGCTGGCACAAGGTACATCACTCTTATTAACAATAAATGAATGGGGTAGTAGACTGTGGTAGCATATGTATGATATTGCTGCATGTATGGCTGGGAATGGTGTGGGTTACCAGGACAGCAGCAGACAATGGACATCTATGTGGGGCAACAGGAACTCTCACCCAAATACTGGCTGACCCACAATATGCAGTGGGCTCTAAGCCAGCAAAATCCACTGCACTATGTGAGGGAATTAGAAACAGGGCGGTCAAAGGACAAATGCATGGATGTCAATGTTGGAGTGCCATACATAGCTCTAATCCTCTTACAGCAAAAAATCTACACAATCCCATAAAGAAATGTGGGGCAAAGGCCCAAAAATAGGCACAAGTCATAAATTTTGCACTTATAAACATAGAAAGTTGATAGAATAACAGCTGTTGCAGTAGCATGAATTCTCTGAAGGTCAAGAAGTCTGAAACTCAAATGTCTGTCATTACTCTTTAACTTCAGTCTGTAATGAATTTACCATTATTTGCCACACAACCAAAATTATATGAAAAATGGACCCAAAATATGAACTAAACATCTGCACAGTAGGTGAAGATGTGTACACTTGAGAGGTATGACCCCTCCCCTCAACACATCCTACAGAAAAGTCTCACTGAGACCAATGACTGGTGTCAAAACCATGGCCTTAAACTCAATGCCAAAAAATGTGTCATCATCCCCTTTGGGAAAAACCCAGTTTCCATGAATTACCACATCAATGGTAGTCCACTGAACACAGAAGGTGTTATAAGAGATCTGGGAATACAGGGTGGCAGCAACCTCTCTTTTGACCACCACATTGCCACTGTGGTCAGAAAGTCCTTCCATATGGAACATCTCATTACTAAGGGCTTTGCATCCAGGAAGAAAGAAGTCATTGTCTGCCTCTAGTCTTCTCTCATTAGACCAAACATTGTGTACAATGCCCAATTTGGCATGTACCTCACTAGACACCTGCAACAACTGCAGAGGTCACAAAAATACCTCACTATGAGGATCCTAGGCCTTAAATACTTGTCCTATATGGACAGACTGAAAAAAAACTCCAACTATTCTCTGTCTCATATTGCTTACTTAGAGGCGATCTCTGCTTGACTTACAAAGTCACATCTGACCCAGCTGTGTTAGAAATGCTACATCTAAAGAAATCCCTCCACACCACATGCTCCAGAGACCTCAACCTCATTACCACAATCAACAGAACATGCTGGAGGAACAGGTTCATAACCCAGAGACTGCCCATGCTATAGAATAGACTTCCCATACATCTCAAACAGAGCAGCTCACTGGCCATCTTCAAGAGAAATCTTAATGAGTGGATGGGAAATAGAAAATTCACCTCAGGGATCACTCCATTGGCTCTACTAGACAGATGCACTGAGAACTAAGGTCAGGTGGCACAATGACAGGGTAATCTTATGGGCTAGGCTTGTAAAGGCTCCAGGGCCATTAGCCTAGTGCACACCTATGAACATCTGTGTTCACATAGAACTTCAGTAACATTTATGTCTGTAAGGTGATAGCAGCAGGCCACACATTCCCAGGGCTGCCACAATCAACTTGATAACTTGTTCCATTTCAGCAATATGCAGGGGTCAATGTGCTATGCATGTTTGTAGTTAATAGTGTCAGCAAGTAGACACCACTTACTGGTGGCTGTTGTGGCTTAGTGCTCTAAGTACAGTACTGTAGTTGTCAGGGTCCATGGTCGAGACTGGCCGTGGCAACTATTTTGCATGTCAGCTATGCCAACAGTAGGAGATGTACACACTGGCCAGAAATCAATATTTGTTACTGCAAGAAAGCTGGACAATGGAAGGACAGGGGGCGATACACATGGACAGTGCAGATGTCTGAGAAGCCTACACAGTGCCTACTACAACAGCAGGTTGTGTCAAGTCAGTTGAGTTTCAGGCTATAAAGGCTGCCATGTCACTGTGTCAGTACTGACAACAAGTCAGTGGGCATCAAACATACCCATGGAATGACAGGGTGTCAAAAAATGTCCACACGTATACCTCATATATCTGTTCTGCATTGCCTACCAAACTATTAGTAAACCAATAAAGGTTGATGTGAAAACAACAATGACAGACAATAGAGATGCAGATGTCATACTCATAAATTCAAGCTAATACAAAGCCCTTCTACCAGCTGTGTACATTTGGAAGAGCAATATTAAGAGCCTGGCCCCATGTCTGGGCCTGTGTCTGACTGTTATATATGGGCCTGTCCAGATGTCCATCCTTAAGACTCTGAGAGCTATGGCCAACCTGTAACCTTGCAATAACAGTGCAACACAAACAGTCTTAGGACCACAGAAGATGTGTGGGGTACAATGATGGACAGCCTGCTAAACAGGTACAGTCAGAGGTGTGAGGTCTGTAACCCTGTGTGTGATGTTATGACTTCTACCCTATTCACACCATAACTACAAATACATAAAAGCAGCAACTGTGAACAATGAGACACATGTAAGCGAAGGGGAACCACTGGCCAGACAAACAGAGAATGTGCATACTAGAACAATCTCTGCTGCAACATAGTTCCCTGCAGTATATGGGTTCAGTAAACAAATGTCTGTCAGTGCTCCCTCACATTGATCTATACTGATCTGCCACTGACATACCAAGAAATCACAGTGCTATGTAGAATATACCACACATATTATGGAAAACTCATCTCAGTCCAATGCACTCTATACCCACACCAGGCTATGACTCAGTTAATAAGGATAGCACACAGCCAGGAGATTCCTCACATAGTATAATATCACTGAGGTGCTGGACTGTTTACACAGGTTCATCAGCCAATCAGCTTTAGCATACAAAGTCCGTGACTGGACTACAGCTAGCTCTTAAATGGAGTCAAACTCTTACTATTGAAGGTCTTACATGGCATGCTGCTACACTTAGAGAATTACAACCAAACTTAGAGAATTACAACCCATGCATAAACCCACATCTGACAATACAACTCTGTAGTCCAGATATGTCTTCATATATAGACAGCTATGTACACCTTAACTGTG
Source organism: Protopterus annectens (assembly GCF_019279795.1). Taxonomy (NCBI): domain Eukaryota; kingdom Metazoa; phylum Chordata; order Ceratodontiformes; family Protopteridae; genus Protopterus; species Protopterus annectens. Next base: position 1,011,867,407 of record NC_056730.1, read on the forward strand.
TCTCCCCACCCCCATCAAACAGAATTATCAGCAGCTATCTGGAGGTGGCACATATGTGATAATTCTGCATCTGTTGAGTGTGATAGACATAAATATATATAGGTAACATATACAAATATATCAATTATAGACAGGCAGAGACAGGAGGAGAGACAGACAGAGAAAGATAGAGAGTGACAGACAGACAGGCAGACAGAGAGAGACATAGAGAGACAACCTGAAAGGCACAGAGTGATGTCCTCATGTAGACATTTGCACACCAATTGTAACCATTGTCACGTTCCAGTAAGAGAGGGTGACCTCCATTGTGTAATGGTAGTGAGGTATGGGTTGTAATCTCACCTCACCTGCCGTGTGTGTGTGTGTGTGTGTGTGTGTGTGTGTGTGTGTGTGTGTGTGTGTGAGTGTGTGTGAGTGTGTGTGTGTGTGTGTGTGTGTGTGTGTGTGTGTGTGTGTGTGTGTGTGTGTGTGTGTGTGTGCGTTTGTGTGTGTTTCTAGGTTAAAGCATTGTGAGGCCTTTTCCACTCAGTAAACCTCCCATTGTCCTACACTCTGCCTACTGATGTCATTCACCTTAGAAGTACCTTTGGACACTCTTCAGCCCTATAAGCTCTGCGGTGCACACCATAAATGAGTAACACTATAGTATATGAAACTAGATAGGTAGGGGCTCTAATTTCAGCATTGGCAACTATGTGCATGTTGGTAGGTTAAAGTATTTTGAGCCCGTTTCCACCCAGTAATCTTCCCATTGCCCTACTTTACAAGGCCTACTTAGAAGTAACTATGGACACCCTTCAGCCCTCTAAGCTCTGTACTGCAAGCGATAAGTATGTAGTGTTATAATACATATGATTAGATAAGTAAGATTTCTAATCTCATCACTGTCAACTGTGTTTGTATGTTAATGCATTTTGAGGCCTTTTCCACCCAGTAAATGTCCCATTGCCCTACTTTACAAGGCCTGCTGATGTCATTCACCTTAAAAGTAACTATGGACACTCTTCAGCTTTGTGAGCTCCATGGCACATTTGATAAGTATGTAGTACTGTAGTACACATACATAGATAGGAAGGAGGTCTAATTTCAGCACTGGCAAGTGTGTGTGCTTGTAGGTTAAAGCATTTTGAGGCCTTTTTTCACCCAGTAAACTTCCCATTGCCCTACTTTACAAGGCCTGCTGATGTCATTCACCTTAGAAGTAACTACTGACACTCTTCATTAATATAAGCTGTTCCACTCTGGTGACCCCCCCCCATTACATTACTTTATAGGGCCTATTCATGTCATCCACCTTAGATCCACTGTTGAACTCTGTCTACACATATAGGATATGTGGCGCATGCAATGAGTAGGCAGCACTGTAGTGCATACAGGTTGGTAGGTAGGGGGTTGAATCTCAATACAGCCAACTATACTACTGAATATGTGTGTGTAAAGCATATACCCTGTGGCTGTTGTGTACATTGCTTATACCATTTTAAGGCCTGTTAACCTCCTCCCCATGGAATTACTTTAAAGCGCCTGTTGTTGTCATCCACCTTAAATGCACCATGTCAAACCTTACAGGCCATACCAGTCATCTGTACAGATGTATGCAGAATGTCCAGATGTTTGCAACATATATGTGCTCTGTGTCTCACAACAATGGGGTATTATGACAAATCATTGGCAAATATATGACAGTTGCCATACTGACAGACATGTCAGCTTCAGATGTCATACCTGTCTGAAACATCATGCTGATGCAAGATCTGTTACCCTATCACGTGTCTAGATTTGTAAGAACAATATGTGAGAACTGTCCCTATTTTGTGTGGTTTATCCCACCATTCATGAACGCATTTCCAAGATTAATTGATGTAAGAAGATATGAGTTATGTCCCGGACATATAATCTCCGTGGCGCATGCAATATGTATGCAGTACTATGGTACATACAAGTAAATAGGTAGGTGTTCTAATCTGACTATTGCCAACTGTGTGAGTGTATGTGTTTCTGTATGCATATCCCCTGTGGGTGTCTTGTATGCAATAGTTATACCATTTTGTGTGGCTGTTCCAGCATGTTAACTCCCCCATTGCCAATCTAGTCAGGGCCCCTACAGATGTCATCCACCATTGAAGTACAGTTGCATATTTTCTAATACAAAGGCACTGTGGCACGCGCAAAAGTCATGTCAGTCTGTATTGTACATAATAAGATAAGTAGGTGTTCTAACCAAAGTGTCAACTCTATGTGCATGTGTGTTTCAATGCATATATCCAGTCAGCTGTGCGTGTGTGTTTGTGATGGCTCTACCATGTTAAGGGACTGTGAACCCATTGGCAATCCAAACAGACCCTGCAATTGTCACCCACTTGAATAGTAGTTGCAGACACTGCAACACTATACTAGCAGTGTGGTGCTTCTGTTATGTATATAGCAGTATCATATCATATGTAAAACTAGGCAGTTAGAGGTTCTACTGTCAACAATGTCAGGTCATGAGTGGGTGTGCGTGTATATGTATATATATATATATATATATATATATATATATATATATACCCTTACAGCAGCCGAACTGTGCTATGGCCACCAGTATACCTCTCAAACCATCACAGACAGATGTCTGGTTAAAGCCATATGGAACAGTGTGACAAAGGCCAAACATTGAGCACAAGCTTCACATATTGCTGTGACACACATGGAAAGTAGATACAAGAACAGGTTGTGCATTTGAATGCACTTTCCATAGGGTGTGTGTTGTGACATGACAGTATCCATCATTAATCTGTAATGCTAGTCTGTCATGCTTTTTCAACAATTTGCCAGAAAACCACAATATTATAACAAATGGAAACAAAGTATGTGGCAAACATCAGTACATTCTGCAGACATATGTAGAGGTCAGAGGTATGGGCACCATCTCTACCACCCTGCAGGTTGTAGTCCATGTTTGGCAAGGTGTGATCTATGATGGCAACTGAAACAATACAGAAGTACAGAGACTGTAGGACAACAAATATTTCATAAAGTTGTCTACTATCTGCATAGAGCAGGTATTGCACATTAGAAGCACCATAATGGTATGACAAATAGTGTAAGCTAAGGTAATGTCACACAAGAAGGTGTCATAGTAGCACACCAGAAAACCACAATGTTATGACAAATGGAAACAAAGTATGTGGCAAACATCAGGACATTCTGCAGACATATGTAGAGGTCAGCGGTATGGGTATCGTCTCTACCATCCTGCAGGTTGTAGTCCATCTTTGGCAAGGTGTGATATGTGATGACAACTGAAACAATACAGAGGTACAGAGACTGTAGGACAACAAATATTTCATAAAGTTGTCTACTAACTGCATAGAGCAGGTATTGCACATTAGAAGCACCATAATGTTATGACAAATAGTGTAAGCTAAGGTAATGTCATACAAGAAGGTGTCATAGTAGCACAACAAAGGAAGTTCTGTGTGTTGCTCTCTCCATGGGTAAGGTATGTCCTGCCAATTGTCACTTTACTACAATACGTGTCCCACAGTCCACATTTGATAAGGTGGCAATCACAATCTGTGTCACCTATGTGTGTGCAATACGTAGACATGTGAAGGCTCTGTGACTACATGCTGCCCCCAATGACCCACATGTGTATATGCATGAATGTTAACTGGCACCACCCACACATGCAGGTAGTGCCTAAGGCTGTGTCAGCTGTAAGTATTGTGCAGTCTGTCATTGAGCCACAAACTCTCCTTTTCTCTATCTTCATTAACGATCCAAATGTTAACCTTCCTCAAGCCACCTGCATACAATATGCATATGATTCCACATTAATCTGTACCGCTGCCTCTTTTGCTGAACTCCAGTCCATCACCCAAAAAGTATTTAACTTAGTAGAAAACCAGTTCCTTCAATGCTGTCTCCTCCTAAACCCTAAAAAAAACGAAATTACTACTGCTCACTCCAACACAGAAGTTCTCCCCTATCGATATCACAGTTACATCCAATAATGGCACTCTCATAGCACCTGATCCAACCACTAAACTTTTAGGTGTAACAATTGACCACAACCTTAACTTTGATTCACGTATTAACTTAACCATTAAATCAGTTAATAGAAAACTCGGTTCCCTTTACAGGATTAAACCTTTCCTCACTCCTTTAGCTAGAACTACCATCACCCACCCTCATCTTATCTCTACCCTCCTATATGCCTCCCCCATTTATACTAATCTTTCCAAAAGTAATCTCAATAAACTGGCACCCTCCTATTGTAACATTGCAAGATTTCCCACTAGGCTCCCCATTTAGAACCCACCATGGTCAAAATCTTACACAGCTAGGATGGCTGGAACTGCAAAATCAGCTACTACTTCAGCAACTTAGTATCATCCAAAAGGTTTTGCATCATCCCAGCAATACTCCAATACTCTACAGCCTTATCACCCCATACAAAAATCTCACAACCTTGTGCTCAGCTAATAAATTACTAGTAGCCACCCATAAAGCCAACAATAAATCAGGTGATTGTCTTTTTTCTAACTCTGTGGGAAAAATCTGGAACAGGCTTCCCAGTGAACTATCCTCTCTTTCTTCAACAACACTTTTCAAGAAGCAACTAAAAATATTCCCTAAAACACAATGGCTATGTCCATGTACTAACCCTGACTAATAACCTCCTTCTTTCCATGTCCTTATTTCTATCTTTTTCAGGCTTCTGGGCATACCTCTCTCTTGACCTCATTTAGTTGGGCCACTAGCTTACTGAATGCTGTTTCTGGCCTAGTCTTCCTGGTAAACTATCCCTGAGCACAAACTCTCAAAATAACTCCTCAACCATGTACATATTTGTTACATTTCACTTGGACTGTAGAATTTGAAAGCTACCTACCATGTATATATTTGCTACTTTTTCACTTGGACTGTAGAATTTGAAACCTACTTAAAATCATGTGTTCTTAGATAACTCTCAGAATATGATATTACTTGCTAGCCTTCTCTGTGACAAGTATTAAGCTTTCTACCGTGTGAAATGTTCTTTTTATTACCTCTTTAATTACTTTTTATTCTCTTTTAATAATGCCAACAGATCTTGTTTACAGATACTAATGTAAATTGTTTTTGTTAGTATATTGTTATGGTGTACCTTTTTGTAATTCATTTATTATTATCATTGTTAGTACTATGCAATCTAATTAGCTTAATGGAACTTATCTCCCCGGGCCTGAACTGAAAACAGCCCAGTCAACAAATGTAAATTAAAATAAATAAATAAAAAACTGCTATTAACACACTGCAATGGTCCATACAGTGGGTATGGAATGGTGCGAAGGTCCTGGTCTCATGCTTAAGGCAGAAAACAGTGTTGGCATACCATACAGCAAGGACATGGCCCCAGTATTCCCCACATCAGCAGCAACCCCATAAACACACAGGCTGCGATGACAGACCTGGGTAGTCAGGATGCCAACAATGTTGCATTTAGGCAGCAAGTAGTGGCAGTAGTCACAAAATGCTTGTATGTGGTTCACCACATAGGTAAAGGGACCACATCCATACAAATGGTGGCCAGTACCCCTGAATAGTCCTCAGTCACTACAACAATACATTAGCAGCATGGCTGGTCTGCTATGCACCTCTGCAGACATCTGCAGAAACTGTAAATGCTATGTTAACACCCACAAAGGTCAGCCATGGTCCTCAACACCTGTTCCACACAGACAGCTTGTAATCATTACTGCCCCACTGGTTATAAGTCAGGTTGTCCACAGGTGTCTGTGGCATGCCTAGATGACAATTTTGTGCTCAGCTCTTCAACAGCAGTCCCATATATTGGCGCATTACTGACACAAGAGGCCTGCATCGCATATTAGATAGCAAAAACACATGGTGGAGAGTCAGGTGTGGCTCATAGAGGCTGCTCTGTGTCAGGACTACACTCCTCAAACATGTCAAACACACTATCATACATACCCTCATCAATTTCATCAAGGTTGAGTGAATGGGAAAACAACATCTGTCTCTGGGTTTCAACCTGTGTCCAGCAATGCCAGGGGCAACAGCTGCTGATCAATGATTCTGTTAGGGCTAAAGTAATGGCTAGACTTGTAAGGTATCCAGGGCCAGTACTCCAGTAACCTCCTCTGGATCTATGAACCTGTGATCCTATGGAACACCCTGGTGACATTTATGAAGGCTAGCTGACTGTGTCACGGGTATGCATGCAAGGTTACAGTGTCTGCCCACATTGTCCCTCACACACTGTTGCACACATACGCACCTAGGTAAACAAGCACATATACAACCATACCTTGGAGATGAAAAGGTCTCTGTGTTTCCACTCCACCATAATCAGCTTTGGTAATGGTAGCATCTCCCCAGGACATACACACAAAGACACCTGGAACAGAAACAGAATAAGGTCTGTGAGACAACAGTCAGACAGCAGTACCAACAGCAATAAAGCTTCATGGCACAAAGGTACATACACTTCGATGTGCACCCATGACAATTGGCAGCAGACAGCACATTACAAGGCATAACAGTAGTAAACTACACACTGGCATTACCTGTACTATATTCAACCTGTGCATCAGATACATATTAGCATATCCCTGCATCGACAGTATGGAAAACAGGGATGTGGCACAGGTATGATCACATGCACAGGGTGTGGTGTGAGGTTGCCTAAGGCCTAGGCTGAGCCATACAGTTGACATCATGTGTGTGTGTCTGGAGGGGTGGTGTTCAGCTGGGACATGGAGAGGAGCTGTGTGTGTCTGTTGGTGACCTGCATGTAATAGTGATGTGTGAGTGTGTGTATGCACACAGTCAAGCCATGTGCTAGCCCTACACAAGGGTATGTTGGACAGCCATGGACCGTACATGGCAGGATGTACAGTTCATCATCTCCAGCCATGGACACTGGAACAGGTCCTGCCAGGAGCGTCACTATCACCACCTTGCCCCAGGTCAGATGTACTACTTCCTGACTTTGACCAATGCCTACTGGATCCATGTCCCTCAAGGGACCAGCCAGGAACATGTGACCGTGGCCTGCTATGTTGTGGTGTGGACAGCACCCTCCCTTTGGTAGTGCTAGTGGTACTGCCACTATGGGAGTGTGAATGTGCATGGCAACATGGGCTCTTAGCTGATGTTGTTGCTGGTCTATGACCAGGTGTCTGACGCCCTACTCCCACCACATGTTCAAGCACAGACATTGCACTGTTAAGGACTGACAATATCTCACTCCACCGTCTATCCACATCAGTGAAATGACAAACAGCATCACCAATGCTGTAGAAGGTGTCAAGCATATCAGCAAGTGTTGCATCCATGACCCTGTGTGACCATCTGGTGTATCGTTATCAATGTGCCTGTGCCTCCATGATGGACCGAAACATGCGTCGGGTGACATGTGCTGTGACACCTCTGACAGGGGCTGGATGGGCAGCAGTCCTCCATTGAGCACTCCTGTTAATCTGCCTGTGTGGGACCTTGCCAGGTCTCTGGCTATGGCTAGTGTCTACAGTCACAGATGCCATAGCTGCCACACTACCCTGTTTGATGCCACCACCCTCTGACTGTCCAATATCTGTGACTGCTGGAGACTGAGTATGTGTGGGCGTACTGAACATGAGCAGGGACATTGGAAGGTGGAAGTGGGATGTCAACCAATGGCACAGATTCAGCCCCCATCAACTCCACCTGTGACTCAATATGGCCACCATCATCATCAAAGTCCAATGAGACACAGACATCAGGTCGTGAGGGGGAGACCCCAACCCCTATGTTTACCAGTGAGGGGAAGACAACATAAGTTAATTACTAGCTGCACTATAATGTTTGCTGATATATATACACACATATATATATATCTATATATATATATATATATATATATATATATATATATATATATATATATATAGATGTACTTCAGAAGCACGAAGTTTAAAAACTTTGAACGTCAAACAGCCAAGACAATAAGATTGAAGTATAGTTGGATAGATAGATAGATAGATAGATAGATAGATAGATAGATAGATAGATAGATAGATAGAAAGATAGATAGATAGATAGATAGATAGATAGATAGATAGATAGATAGATAGATAGATATAGGTTTATCTCAAAATGTCTAAATCTAAAATATCTAAACCTGTAATATCTAAAAATAAAACATATTTTGTGAAGGAGCAGGTCTCCCTGCACACATACACCCACACACATACACACCCACACACGCACACACACACACACACACACACACACACGCACACACACACACACACACACACACACACACACACACACACACACACATGCGCGCGCGCGCGCGCGGGGTGCCACAAAGGCATTATAAAGGTCACACCTTATGACTGATGCCATGCATGACACACAGTCACACCACAACAGACACACTCTGGACAGGCCCTCAGCAACATGCAGTGCAGCTACATCCAGTTAATGTTGCTACTACTATACACCTGTGAGATATCTGAGAAGTGGGAGTATGTGATGGACCCTCA